>NC_139948.1:17282680-17365180 GCF_963454915.1 Gymnoscopelus microlampas
TCGTGATTCACATTTGAGCAAGAATCGTGCAGCAGTACATGTGCGTGTGTATACTGTAGTGTGGGAATGCATGTTTCCATGTGTGTGTGCGCTCACATGCTCCCATACATACCTACAGTGCATTGTGTATTGGAAAGTCTGTGTTTGTTTATTATGTCTGGAATGGAAGCGGCTGAGACCAAAGTGGAAAGGACACAGTCTCTGATGAGTCACTGGAACTTCAGTATCAATAAAACAACACAGTGTAGTGTGACTGCATGTGTGTGTGTGTGTGTGTGTGTGTGTGTGTGTGTGTGTGTGTGTGTGTGTGTGTGTGTGTGTGTGTGTGTGTGTGTGTGTGTGTGTGTTTGTGTATGTGTACGTGCACAACCGAGTGCGTGCATGAGTGTTTACATAGGCCAGTTACATCATGTCCGTTTACTGTCAGAGAGAGATGGATTGTGTGGGAGAGAGGATGAAGGTTCAGCGAATACATAATTTTGCTTTCTGTGTAGGCCTCTGTGATGGGGTTTGTGTGTGTGTGTGTGTGTGTGTGTGTGTGTGTGTGTGTGTGCGTGCGTGTGTGCGTGCGTGCGTGCGTGCGTGCGTGCGTGCGTGCGTGCGTGCGTGCGTGTGTGTGTGTGTGTGTGTGTAGTGGGGTGTTTGTTACATGTGTACCATGTATCATCATAAACAGGCAGTGTGCACGTCCCCACACATTGATTACACCAGCGTCCAAGGGTGATTTGGGAGAGGATGAAGGGAGGGGGGGGGGGGGGGGGGGTCATATATGTACATGAGTGCGTGCATGTGTGTGTGTATTTTGGTGGGGGTGGTTATTCATGCTCCTCGTTAGCACAAATCACTGCACGCATCCCACCTCCTAATTGCACATCCCAGGGAACCTGCAGGGGAAATCAACAATTTAACCCTCCCTCCCTCATCAGCTCCCTTCTGCAAATAAGAACAAGCGCCCCTCTGCGTGTGCGTGCGTGACTTGTGAACAGTTTAATGGTGTGCCTCAGAAGTATAGGTGTGTGTGGAGTGTGTATTTAGCCCCTTTCACATAGGTGTGTGTGTGTCGGTTCGCCTGTGCACTGGCTCAGGTAGATTTCTGGTTTCCTGTGTGCGTGTCTGCGGGGGTGAACGGACGATTAGCCAGGCACCTCTCACCTCCGCTCTGCTGTGCCATCACTGTACACACACGCACGCACGCACGCACGCACGCACGCACGCACGCACGCACACACACACACACACACACACACACACACACACACACACACACTACCTCCGTAAATACAGGTCTGTATGGAGCTGCATGGGGAGGAGACAGAGAGGGAGATGGAGGGAGGGAGAAAGAGAGGGCGGGAGATAGGGAGAGAGAGAAAGAGAGAGAGAGGGACAGAGAGAGAGAGAGAGAGGGAGATGGAGGGAGGGAGGGAGGGAGAGAGATGTGGAGGGAGATGGAGGGAGGGAGAAAGAGAGGGCGGGAGAGAGAGAGAGAGAGAGAGAGAGAGAGAGAGAGAGAGAGAGAGAGGGAGGGAGGGAGGGAGAGAGATGTGAAGGCCTCACACAGAGCCATCCTACCCTGGCAGTGTGTGAGTAGGTGAGAGGGGACGTGGGGGCTAGAGACAGGATATGGAAAGTGAGGAGGGAGGAGAGGAGAGTGATGATTTGTGAAGGGGAATTACTACAATCATTTCCAATATCACTATCACTCCATCAATGCTTGATGCTCCAACTCAGCCCCAAACACTGGTCTCTCTCCCAATACATGACTGTCTCTGTCTCGCTCTTGTCTCATGGTATTTTTTAAATAGAAGGGGGGAGGACATTCCTAACTGTTTTCTATGGCTGCCCCCAGTATTAATGTAGCACAGGCGAGCAGCTGAGTATATTTATCTTGCTTTTCACAAAGCAGCAGTCGGACAGAGGTATGCGTGTGAAAACGACTTTAAAGCATCAATAATATTATTTTCGCTCAAACATAAATAAATAAACACCAAAAAGCCAGGTCCTCTTTGGAATGTAGTAATTCTGAGTTTTTATGAATGACTGCATTCATCGTTGGCCACGCCCCAAACCTCAACCCTCCGTTTTGGAGACGCGAAGCCCCGCCCCATTTGGCGTACCCCCGCCACACGCCTGCGCTCCGATTGGACGGGGGCGGTCGGTGTGGGCGGCGCCATCACAGAAACGCACGGGGGTAATATAAAACCAGCCTCAAACTGTAATCGATGAAATTTAACAGGTGATAAAGGACTCCAAAGGATGATTGGAATTACCCAGGTGGACAAAAGCCATTGTTGTTTTGGTGGTGGCTGTTGTGGTGGATTTATTACAATATAATATAGGAAGCTGTTTATTTATTTATCTATTTATTTTTAAAACATATTTTTCCATTTTTATCGATCAATTTTCACCTGACAACATGAGGATATTATTATTATTCCTTGCGGCTTTTCACATGACGACCGTCAGCTTGGTAAGTGTGATGATTTCTGTTATTAGGCTATACACACCGGACAAGTTTGCGGTACACAATCAGCTGATGGAAGAAGTACTCATGACATGAGTACTTCTTCCATCATGTTTCAAAACATGAGTCTCAAGTTTTACTTATTAAAGTATCAATACTACAATGTAGAAATACTCTGTTACAAGTAAAAGTCTGGTATTCAACATTTACTTGAGTAAAAAGTACAACATCATATTGGTATCGATCGACATCGTTATCGACATCGTTCTCATTATGCAGAAAGTTTTTTTTAAAACATTTTCAAGTTTGAATAGGGCTGAAGTGGTTACTTTACTTTAGCTAGTAACTAAAGTTTTCAAATAATTGTAGTGGAGTAAAAAGTACAATATTTGCCTCTGAGATGTAGTGGATCCAGTAAAAGTACTGAAACTTGAAAATACTCCAGTAAAGTAAAAATACCACAACATTGCACTTAAGTACAGTACTTGAGTACATGTACTTAGTTACTTAAAGTAACTTACTGTACACCACTGTACACACAATCACATAAAGAATAACGACTCACGTGCTGACTGACTGGTCATCGAGGCTGTGTCTGTCCACGGTGACGGATTTGATCGGCTGTCTTCGCTGGGTTACGATGCAAAGTATTTCCCTCTTTCTGTTATAATGTGTCAGTGTTACTAAACAAGACAAGTTTTAACGCCAGATGGTCGGGATTTCAGTCGTGTGCACTGGTAGGCTACTATTAACAGCACTGTTTCCGAATCAGTGGGTTGGGACCCATATGTGGGTCGCGGACCAATTTGTATGGGTCGCGAGTACCCCTTTATTTTTTGTTTCCTATTTTTTTTTAATTAGAGGGGAAATACTTTTAAGAAGTTGTGTGAATAGTAGATCTACAAGCTCACAACACGGCATTGTGAGCTTGTAGATCGGCTATTTTCACTAGTTTGGGTCCTGAGACATCAAATTTCTCTTTTGGGTCTCGAGCTAAAAGGTTTGGGAACCACTGATTTATAGTAGTGTGTCCAAACAAGAAGAAAGAAACAATCATCAGACTCTATGTTATCCTGAAAGTGTTACCATTGCAGACTGTACCACTAATGAATCATCATGATGCTGTTTCCTGCTCCATCTTTGGTTTCTTATTAAACTCAAGTGCTTCTGATTAGCCTATCATACACTGCACAGTAAAAAAAAACCTTAGTGTGAAAAAAGGCTCCAAATGGATGTTTAGTTGCTTACTGTGTAATTAGGCCGTATTAGGTTATCGTCTATGATGTGTTATAATAAATGCTGTATTAATGTGAGGTTTTCCCTATGCTAAAATGTACCCACCTATAATGTTAAAAATAGAATGGTATTTATTGACACTGTATTGTGTCACTGCATTGCCATGTCTGCCCACCTGATACCCCTCCAACACAATGAGTGGACAGAGGCAGGTGACGGGGCTTTGGTCGTGCCCATCTTTCCCCTGGATTCTTGGCCAATAATTGCCTAGCTGAAGAACTGGCTCTCACTGGCTTTTTAATCCTCGGTGACACACCAGGAGCCGTGCCATGGTGGGACTACAAACATAGATGAAAATTGACACACATTCTGGACTGAAAATAGAAGAACCCTGCTGTGCGGAAACAATTTGGACAACCCTCTCTCATCCCTTCCCCTCCCTCCTGTCTCCTCCCTCTGGCCGTAATTAGGAGAGTGGCGGAGTCAGGAGTCGGAAGGGATCGCTTTGGGTGATCCGGCTGTGGACAGGCAGGCTGAGAGAGTCTCTTGTGATCACAGTATACCTAGTGAGGCATTGAGTTATTGGCGAAGCTTTGGTGGAAGGGATGTGTGCGCATGCATCTTGGAGGAGAGGGGATGAGAGAAACAAAAGGGGGCTGGTCAGAACATTTCTTTCATCCCTGATGGCCTGGCGAATGCCAAGCGGAAGGCGACAGAGAGCCACAGATATCCACCCCACTGGCAGTCTGTACAGAGCTGGGCATTCAGGGAATATCCAAGCCACACACACTTTAGGGAATTTCTGTGATCTGTGAAACACAAGTCAAACAGCTGCCATGGCCCCTTGGAGAACCCCCCCCCACCCCCACACACACACACACACAGACAGAATTCTAGTGAATGCATCATCAAACTATGATCCCAATAATTTTGTCCTCCATTCCTCCTCTCCCCATGCCCTCCATGCACCGTTGCCCCTACTCTAGGTGACTGCCCGCTGCCCCATGGTGTGTGAGTGTCCGGCTGGGCCACCGTCCTGTCCTCCTGGTGTGAGCTCGGTCCCTGACGCTTGTGGCTGCTGTAAGGTGTGTGCCGGCCAGCTTAACCAGGACTGTCATGAAGGACGGCCCTGCGACCACCACAAAGGCTTGGAGTGTAACTATGGCAACGACGTTGGCCGCACGCACGGCATCTGCAGGGGTATGTTTGAAATAAACAACATTCGATTTTTTATCTCTTGGATATTGTTTGCCTTTTTGTCTGTTGTTATTAACTTTTCTCAGCAAATTGTAAACGAAGCAAGCAGCCCTCTCTCCCCCCATGTCTTCCAAAAGACTTCTAAATGTGTAATGCTGTAATTTAGCATCACTTCTCATGTGTATTTTCTACACGCACAACAATAGGAGACGGAGTGCAACAATTAATTTAACTATTCGATTGAATTGATTATAAGAATAATTGATTATCGATAATTTTATAAAGATAATTGATTAATAATGCATCCAAATATTTGGAATGTCATTACAAGCTAAAAGTAAAAAAAAGAAATAATAATAATGAACACAATTTATATTTGTGCACCACACTGCTGTGCGAAGTATAAATGAATGCTCAGGTGGTTAAACAATTCGCTGATATATACAAAAACATTAAAGCCACCCCACTGAGCATTCTTCGGGCTATTAGATGTCTAAAATACGTCTAAGGGCTAGGCTAAAACCGGGTTATAATTGGTCTAACAGTGAAAGCTTTTTAGACGTCTAGGCTTAGCCTAGACGTTGGTTAGCTGTTTTTTAAGCATCTATTTATAGACCGTCTATATTATAGCCGTTGAAATGACGTCTATAATATAGACGTCTATATATAGGTCTAATAGCCGACTATGGCTCACTGGGACGGTTCTCTATGATTCGATGAATCGATAGAACAATCGCTAAGAAGATAATCGATAGTTGCAGGCCCTATACAACAATGCAGAAATAATCAACTCAAACCCTGAACGATGAAGAAAGGTGGCATGAGTTTTTCTGGGCAGAGATCAGGGTTGGGTGAGGGAATGTGTGACTCTGGGGTGGGGAGGCTGGGGGTTCAGGGCCCCTAAGCCAAAGCCAATGCAGTTTGTCTTTGAGGTCTGAAGCCTGGGCCGTGTTTCAAAGACAGAGCACCTTCATGGGCTGGGACTGAAAGCCAGCCAACTCTCTGATTTATATAAGTAGTTCACTGTGTACACACTACAGAGGCACACCAAGTGCACACATGCACATACACACACAGTTGGTGGTATTTTTATATGCGTGTTTATTTGGGGGTGTTGCTATATAAAGGGGGGTATTTGGGGTGTTGTGTGGGGAGTCCCAGAGAGGACTTCAGTGGAATGACACCGTAAACAAGTCAAAATTCCTCTGTGCTCTAAGAATAGGGCCTCCTTCATAAAACTGGAGAGTGTGTCTCTCTCTCTCTCTTTCTCTTTCTCTCTCAATCTCTTTTCATCTATCCCCTTCCTAACTTTTCATTTCATTAATTTCTCCTTTGTTGTTGAGGCATTACACACAAATCTCTTTATACACATTCGCCATTTGTGAGTTTTGGTGACATAGTGACGGTTTAACCATTCCTGCATTTCTTTTGCTTTTTGTCACAGCAAAGGCAGATGGCCGCTCCTGCGAGTACAGCGGACGCATGTACCAAAACGGCGAGGATTTCCGCGCCGGCTGCAAGCACCAGTGCACGTGCATCGACGGGGCGGTGGGCTGCGTGCCCCTGTGCCCCAGCCACGTGCCCCTGGCTTCTCCCTCCTGCCCTGCCCCACGACTGGTCAAGGTCCCAGGCCAGTGTTGTCTCAGCATCGACTGCCACAGGGGTACCGATGTCGTGTCCGATGTGAAGCGTCGTCCCCAGCCTCCGGCCTACCCGCCCTACCCTTTCATGCCCTACCCAGCCTACCCCTACCCCAAGACTTACGCCAAGCACTACCCCAAGGCTTACCCCAAGCCATACCCGTACAAGCCCAAGAGAGACAAGGACACGTTGGGCAACGAGTTGGTGGAGGCGGGCAGGAAGTGGGACAAGCCTCGAGGTCACAAGCACCTGGCAGGTGAGATACGGCGCCGGCATGTCGCCTTAGAGCCACGTCTGTTTCCTCCGCACGGCAAAGCGTCATGTTTGTGTTGTAGGTTTTTAAACCCCCCTGACGCACAAACGGCCCCACTGTGAGACACCTTCAGTTTTCCCCTCTGCATCTGTGCGTGTGCGTGCGTGTGTGTGTGTGTGTGTATTAGCGTGCAGTGTGTTTTCCACTGCCTCCTTGTACACCAGAGGCGCGCTCACACACACAAGCACACAGCACTCTCACACAGCACATACCTCTGTCACCCAGCTTTCCCCTCTCTGTAATCACCCTGTCTATGCGTCAGTGTTGCCTGTTGGCTGAATGAGGCCAGTGTACTTTGCATTGCCCGCTCTCAGCCTCTCTTTACTCCCTCTCTCTCCATCTGGCCCTCTGTCCCCTATTTCTTTTACTTCGGTTGACCCCGTCTCTCTGCCTCACTTTGCTTGTTACCCCCCACCACACACAAACACACCTGTTCATCTTTACATCTCTCTGTTTTCTCCAGCATGGAAACAGGTGGGGGATCAGTGCGCGGTTCAGACCACTTCCTGGTCGCAGTGTTCACGGAGCTGTGGGATGGGTGTTTCCTCCCGTGTCACCAATGACAACGCCCAGTGTAAGCTGGTGAAGGAGACCCGTCTGTGCAACGTCCGTCCCTGCAGCTCCATGTCCATTCCTGTCAAGGTAAATAACGGAGCCAGGGGGTGAGGGAAGTTGGTGACAATAACCCCTTAAAGGGACATTTCACTTTCAAACATGTTTGGGGTCATTGTAACGTCTACTCAGGCTTTTATGAGCACCTCAGATAGTTTCTAAGTTGCTTGATTCAGTATTTAGATATTTGATATTCATTTTATCAAGACACGCCCTTCTTATATAAATCCATAGTAACTCCAAACTTAGATTAATTGAAAACACCTGTCCTTGGTTCTGGTGACTGATATTGGCCTTCTAATGCGTGAGGGGCCGTGTTTTTTCAATTACTTTTTCATATATTTTTTTTATATCTTTGGGAAAATGAACAAAATGAAATAAAATACAAAAGTGTAATAACATTTATGAAAAAAGCAATTGAAAATTGGAAAAAAAAAGCAATTGAAAAACACGGCCCCTCACGTATTAGAAGGACAATATCAGTCCCCAGAACCAAGGACGAGGGTTTTCGATGAATCTGTCAAAGTTAAAATGGAGTTTGAAGTTACAACGGGTTTGTATAGGAAGGCGTGTCTGATAAAATGTATATCAAATATCTAAATACTGAATCAATCAACTTAAAAACTGTCTGGGGTGCTCACAAAAAATTACCCCAAACATGTTTGAAAGTGAAATATCCCTTTAAGCCCTATTCTATACTTGTACACGCAGAGACAATAGCTGATGAGCTAATAGAAAATAGAAAGTCCCTTCGGTAACAGAGAAAAGTCTCCATTTTGCATTAGGGTTTTGGATTAAAATATATTTTTAAATCATAATATTGAAAATAATTGCATGGAAATCTGCCACTGATATCTCCAGTGGTTTGCGAGATTAGATCCAGACAAACAGACAAACAGACACACAGACGGGCAGACCCTTATATAGCTAGCCTACAGCGCCATGGCGTAAAAGCATTGGGAATCAATCTGACATGGTTTTAGGATTACAGACCATAACAATCTAATTCAGACAGGTTAGAACGCTGAGAGACACCGCATAGGAGAGACACACAGGAGAGGGCTTCTGCCGTATTTCTTCTCAGATCAAAGGAGCCTACGTGGGCAGGTTTTGAGTCTGTGTTACACATATTGACATGACTTTTGAGGGTTTTTTTGGACGATAGATCACGTCACTATCTCTAATGGCTTACAACTATGCTGTTCAGCCACCGTGCCAAATAGCATTAGGGAAGGGAATGCACCCAAGAGAGGTCACATTGATATTAATATCATGGTATTCATTAGCTTGCCCCGCCCTGGTGACCCAACGTAGATGCAGCTCTTTCTTCATCTCTCCGTCTATTCAGGGTTCTGTTGCTGTGTGGGTGAAATACTTCTCACCAGCCTGTCGGCACGGTTGATCTAGACTGGGTTTCCCTTCATTGTAAATTGGTGCCAAGTTCATGTTGATCCCTTTGAACTAGTCTCTAAGCCAGACTATCTCTTCCACAATTTTCGAATGCTACAGAGTGCGTAATTCCGCCCCATAAAAGTTGAGAACAGGAATCTGTCATCTGCTCTTCAGACCGGAAGGGTATCTGACTAATCACGACACGGTTAGATTTCTGCTGAGCAAATGGTCAACTAGGCTTTGAATTATTTTGTTTTCCACGACTGGATAGGCAAAACATAGGTTGGTAGAGGGGTTGGTTGTGAGTTCGTAGATTGGCTATTTTCTTGATTTTAGAAAGATGTATAATGATGTGCCCAAAAGAGGTATGTGTATGCCAGGTTGAAAGTGGTCAAGACATGTCATTATTAAGATAAAGGTTAAAGGGGAAGACCACTAATTTTCAACATTGAACTATGTCTTTAATACACCTTAGAGCTGTTATGTGGAAATAAGAAAAACGTCCCCCCCCCCCTCTATGTTACAGTTGCCTAGAACTATTTTTATTATTTTATTATTAAAGACATAGTTCAATGTTGAAAATGAGTGGTCTTCCCCTTTAAGTTAAAATACGAAAGTGCATTTAAATGTTTAACCTGTTCAGGTCAGGATATACCATCCCTCACTGGCCCCGTACTATAATGAGATATTAATCAATCTAATCGAATTAATCTGATGTAAGGAGAAAAGTCTGAAACAAGATCTTTTGGGGTTTTATACATTAGCTGTATGTCCATTTAAAATGGATACATTGTTTCTGATAGCATGGAGATGTTTGGTAATGAGATTGTTCTCCTTTCCTGCATATTACTGTCCAGAACCCAAATTTGCTCTTAAATGTTACTTAATTTAAATTGCATAACACATAGAAATCCTATTGTTAAGTTTAAATACATACAACACCTTCCATCAGGTGATAATGAAAGGCAAAGCTGTGATCCTTTATGCACAAAGTAAAATCTTCTGTGTTCATTTATACATTTGTACACTCAGAGTTGAATTAACACTGAGGATTTGACTGTGTATGTACTGTAGCTGTGCTCTTCACTCCCCTGCTGCCTCTGCATGCTCACATTTCATACGCCTCCTATCATCCTTTCATGTGGGAATGGGTTGATGGCTTGTTATGCACCTGCTCCAAGCCTGATTTACACTTAGCCGTGCGCCAGTGTTTCACATAGGAGATAGCCGATCTACAAGCTCACAATGCGTAGCTGCGTGACTTATTGTGAGCTTATAGATCGTCTATTTCCGATGCGAGACACCGGCGCACAACTATGTATAAATCGGGTGTCAGTGTTTCTGGAGCTGCTGTGGGTGTTAATGTGTAGCTGTGTCAACCTGTAACCCTCGTTGGCGTTGGAGGCTCTCTCCGGCTCTCATCTGTTGTTCTGAGCATCACTTAGTTTTTTTCTCTCTCTACACCTAGTCACATTAACAGTGTTTTTTGTGACTCAGTGCTCTTGTAGTAGTAAGCCATGTTATGTGGACGAGTGGTGGCTTGCAGTCTTCCCTCCTGAGTCCACAGAATACTGTTTCAGTCTCTTTCATTGGAAAGGCGTGTTGTCCTACTTCAATCTCTCACCCTTTGTGTTTTGTGCGGCAGCTGTGCTTCCGCTGCCTAGTATAGATCACTTTTCTTATGAAAGAGGTTAGTATAGGTCCTATACTAACCTTTCACTGCCCCCTTCTCTTTTTTCTTTCACCACAGAAAGGGAGGAAGTGCTCCCGAACCCACAAGGCACCCGAGCCCCACCGCTTGTCCTACGCTGGCTGCAGAAGCACTCGCCTCTACAGGCCCAACTACTGCGGCGTGTGCAGGGACGGCCGCTGCTGCTCGCCCCGTCGCACACGAACCGCCACTGTGACCTTCGGCTGCGCTGACGGAGAGCGATTTGAGAAGTCCGTCATGTTCATCCAGTCCTGCAAGTGCAGCGACGAGTGCAGCCACCTGAACGAGGCAGTCATGCCTCCGCAGAGGTGGCTCTACGGTGACACACACAAGTTCATCGACTAGATGCCTCCTCCCCAACCCCTGACCCACGTCACTCCCCCACACAATCCCAAAGACATTAACCACCCTTCCCCAGGCCCACCCCCTCCCACCTTATAGAATAGTGTATCTATGAGTAGACCTAAGGAGCATGAATCACTGTCCCTCCTGGTGAACTTTTCATAGGTGCAAACGGGAAGAAGCAGAATATATTGAATTGGATGCTGCTGGACATTCTGGACACAGAGAAGCATCTAACTTTAGTGTTGACAACTGCTAGTTTCTGGCTCTGCCAGAGTTATCGCAGTGTTGTTGTTTTTTTAGATCAACACGGTTCCAACCCGCTATGTTGCTGTCGTGCACTGCATGCTCCTGAACTCTGAGAATGAACCCACACTATGAGGAACGATGGAGCCAGAGAGTGGACACACACACACACACACACACACACACACACACACACACACACACACACACACACACACACACACACACACACATGCTGATGGGGTGTAGTCATACCAGTCATCGAGCAATAGGTCTGACTAGTGGACATAACGTGGTTCTGACGGCGATTGGAAAGAGTTAAGACACGAGGTAGGCCTGAAATCTGTCTGTCAGGTCTAGCACATTGGACATTGACCAACTAATGAAGACTTGGGAAAGACTTTACAGACGAGACTGGAAACGGTGAGCTCTGAAGCCGGAAGGGGATTTCTCAGATGTAACCAAGGGGAGGAAGCATGTATGTTTTTATGGTATTTATTCCATGGTATTTATTGTTGAGACAGACAAGATGCCAACAAGGAAAGGGGGAATTGCTGCTATGTTTGGAGCAGTCGCGGCATGGCTGGAAGGGGCGAAAGGAGGAACAAAACAGCTGAGAGCTGTCAACAACGGGAGGGCAGAGAGACAAACTCCCACAGACCTAGGAGCTTGACCCTTCCCTGGTCACGTCAGAGGTCAGTTGTAGCCAGAAAGCCACATCTAATGATGGATGATGATGACCACGATTTATTTTCTTTCTTTTTTTGGGGGGGGGGGGGTTAGTATAAGGGACAGATTTGAACCTGTCCAGGTGGAGGCATCGTATCCATTAGTGGGTGAAATGTCGAGGGCCGTTTACACAGCTGGATTCATCCCCTGCCTGGCCTACCGCCCTCCACCAAAAAGTGAGACATTTAGCAAGCACCAGAGGAACAAGCCGGGGATTGTGGCGCCGAGGAGTCAACGGGGTCTAATTCCGAGCAAATTACAATCCTGACTCTGAGGGGTAGTGAGACGAAATCAGCCACCCTCTGTTTGGTTTGTTATAAAAATAAAATTTGAGAAAGTGCGTCTTCTGAAGTAAACATGTAATTTGTGCCTAGCGGGTTTGGAAACCATTCCAGGACCCAATCTGGCCTGTAATCTAACAGCAACTGAAGCACGCTAACTTTAACGAAACAAAACGCATACTCATGTCACTTCATGTTTGTGTGGCATCTGTATCTGAACGCCGTTCGGTGCCTGTGATGTCAACGACATCACCCTCGTTTTGAAAAAGGACTGAGGAGGGCTTTATGATGCTACTAAAGACGAGGTCATGGGTAGGGTCACTGATGGCCCCCTGCCTAAGGACACATAACAGTGGCCCGTTATAGAGCCTCATAAGCACCAGAACAACAGTTGGAAGGAGAGGAATTCTTTGTTTTTCTGTAACTGGTGTAACCTAAACCCCTTACTGTATGACTCAAGAGCCCAAACAGATTCTTTACTGGGACCTGGGTTTCTCATGCACCTTATAACAGCCTTTACTCATGACCTAATGCCAAAATGGAGAGAAAGGTCTTTTTCAAAAATTATTCTCTCTTGTATAGAGTACGGTATTTGTAATTTACATTTCAGCAAAAATATGTTGTCCTTGTGCCATCATAATTTTGTTTTAACGTTTAAGCATTTTAAATTAAATGAAAGAAAAATGTTTTCACAGTAAAAAAAAGAAAACTCAGCTGCTTTTAAAACTGGGAATTTCAACATAAAGTAGAAAAAAATATTGTTTTGACAAATGCTATCAATGTCACCATTTCCTATTTGCCTATGTAGATGCTGTGGTTTAAATGGTTTAAGTAGGTCTGTAGTTTTGTAACAGGACACTTTAGAGCAGCTATGTACAGATGCCTTGTTATTGTGTTTAGATTTGTATCTGCTGTATAAAGGTCATTCCATTTACTGAGTAAAAGCTGATCTAGTCCATGTACATGTATAACTAGCACTGAGCAAGGCCGGGGTCCCACACTTTGTGAGCTTTAACTGCCATATTGAAGTCATGTTAGTGACCGTATATAAAGTTTAATTGTACACACATTTCAAATAACATGTTTTATTTACCTTTTTTTTTTACAAACCTACATGAAAAAACACCCGGTTTGGTTGTCGTGTTGTTCGTGTTGTTCTAAATTAGATTTTTAGGTAGTGTTCATCATGCTGAATTTTGAATAAAGAATTTGGTTCACTCCTATTGATCTTGGGCAATTACATAAGAAGAATATTTCTATCATACCTTTATAAATCACAACAGCGCCACTGTTGTGCTCAGGTTATTTCTGAACAATTAAACAGGATAGTTTATCACATCGACATGTTTGCCATTAGGTAGATATTCAACTAATCCAAATGGAATATAATCCACAGAAAATAGAACCATGGTTCCAGTGGCAGACAGGGTCCTTTGGGCAGTATACAGCAGTGGTTCTAAAACTTTTTCATGTCAAGACCCCCAGGGCGTCCCCGGACCCCACTTTGAGGACCACCGGTATACTGTATCCTCCTCTTGGCTCATAAAACAGACAATACAATTAAAGACAATTGTTTCTGGTTTTATTTTAAAAATCTGAAGCAGATCGTGTCCTTGGAGATACAAACTGAGAATTGGGCGATTACACAGTTGGCAGTAGACAAAGGTTCAATTTAACCACTCAAACCCTTAGTTAACTAATACTTAGTTGACCGGGTAGGCTTTGTACTTGGTCCCTCCCTCCACACCAAATCTCTTTGGCGAAAATAGCCGATCTACAACCTCACAACGTATTACGAGCCTGTAGACCTGCTATTTTAGGCAAAATTTCCACCTAGAATAGGGATGCTGGGATTCAAATGGTTCATGATCAGAAGTCCTCTTAAGGACAGAAATCACTGGAGGGATTCAACAATTTATGAGCGTCCCAACCACAGAGCTGCCTTGTAAGCCAAAATATACTTTTTACAGGAGTAATTATTTCAATGTATTACCATCAGAAATATATAAAAACAAAACTGTGCAGTGATAAACAATTATAAATAAAATGAAAAAAATCTTAAGTCAATGCGCTAGTCTGAACATGTTTTAACCGCACACATGTGTAGAAGCTTAAAAACAGTGGAAGTATTTTCCAAAAACTACAGTTTCTGTGGATTTTCTAAAGCTCTACTTGAGATTTTGACAAACTTTAAAATCAAGAAAAGCATAGCATCACAGACCACAACAGTTAACTGCCATTTTATAAAAAGGTCTAATTTCAGACCCCAAAAAATAGTCACGGTAATGAGAAATTAAAACTTGATTTTAAAACACCTTCCCCCCAAAAAAACAACATTAAAATAAAAAGGTTTGCTGAACATAATTGACAAGCAGGAGCCTTGAACAGTGAAGTGGATTTTCCTTCCAAGCACAAGACACCAAGAGATTCACAGGAAGGAGAAGTCTTTTCCCTGGACTGACTACTCATCTGGACTGCTCAACTAAAAAGGAAAGAGAGAAATATAGGAGAAGACATGAGTCCAGCATTCATAGAGATCACCGCTTCTATGACGAGCAACAGCTGAGCATTCAGACTTTTCACCAGCAGGTTAAATGCATAAGGACACTCCATTTGCCCAGGCCTCTCCAGTTACACTGCACTAACAATTGCTTGGTTGCCAGCCTTTCTCAATGAGTCATAACATCAGCTCATTATTTGGAGTGCGATTGTGAGCTGACATAATCCCACTGGCCTTTTAGGACTAGCAGTATGAAGCACTAACGATTAGCTGTCATAGGATACTCTAAGAACACGGGCCATGTTATTGTGATAGTGCAGCTTTAGCCTCTTTGATGCTCATGTCACATTTGTGCCAACATGGTGCAAATATCACAATGCCAACAAGTCTGCCAAGTCTTACAAACAGGGACTTTTAAGCCCCATTTATGCTTTTCAAAAATACTGAAAATTGCTATTCATGGCATTTAATTTTTATTTGTGTGAAAAGTTTTGAAAATGATTGACGATAATGACATTCCCAAAATAGCAAAGCCAGGATTAATGTGATTAAAGGTCTACTTCATCAATTTTACCCTGAATCTGGAGACGGCAGACATTTAGGGGGAAGTAGACTTACTGTAGGTGGAAATGTCAATCTCCTCTGGAAGTTCAGCCACGTTGACCTCAAAGCGGTCCTGCACGTCGTTCAATGTCTTGGCGTCTGTCTCGTCAGACACAAAAGTGATGGCCAGGCCTTTGGTACCGAACCTACCCGCGCGGGCCACCTGTATGCCAGGGAGGACAAGAGAACATCACATGAGACTGATTTTAAGGGAATTTACTGTGTCTCCATTGGTCATTCCATTGTATCTTTGTGTATCTTGATCATCTAGACTGGTTGCCTTCATGAGCTTGTTTGATATCGAATTAAATTATACGTCTTTATGTATGCAACTGATCTTTAATTTCTGGGACAAGTTCATGATAGCCCAACAAGCAACTCGCAATACATCTGCGAGCCAAATGACATAGAAACCACAGTGGCCGATAAACATGGAAAACAAATGAGGAACAAACAAACAGGTACTCTTGTGTTTTTTTTCCCTGCCTCCCGGCAGTCCCTCACCCTGTGCAGATATGTGTCGGAATCTTCTGGCATGTCGTAGTTGAATACGATGTTGACCCGCTCAATGTCCATCCCTCTGCCGAAGAGGTTGGTGGCCACCAGGATCCGCCTCTGGAAATCCTTGAACTGCTGATAGCGGGACAGCCTGAGGAGGAGGCGCAAAAAGAGATTATCAACACAGCTGCTACAGTCCAACCTCCCCTCCTGCCTTTGAAGGCAATGATGTGTTGAGTTAATTGATGAGGCTTCCTGCTCCGTAAACATACCCAGCATTTGGAGCTCAATAGAATGTGTGTTTATGAGGGAGGGGAAGCATGTGTGGGTGTAAGAGGAAAATGTATGTGTGTGTGCAAGACTGACCTCTCCTCCTGAGCCATTCCTCTGTGGATGGCAATGGCAGGGAAATTCTGTTCCACTAGAAGCTGGGACAACGCCACGCAGCGCTGGACTGACTTGACAAAGATCACCACCTAGTGGCACAGAGAACACATTACAGGACTACCCACCACACAAAGCAAACAGATAACAGTGTGTATTGTAAGCTCCCTGGTAGCAGTAGTAGAAAGAGGATTCAAGACTAAATAAAAGGTTTAAACATCTCAAACAATGCAGTGAAGAATGACAGGAAGGTATGAGGAAATGCCAAGACAAGCTTGGAATCCTTGATGCGATTATGACCGTACCGATGTGGTAGGTTTATTGTGTACCATCTGGTCGAGATACAGGATACCCATTAAATATCTGCTTGCACAGATTTCACTTTATACTTTTTTTATTAACACAATTCCACAAAATTGCCTTTTAAACATCTATCCAAGGCCAGAAAATTTGATATTTCAATATTTAGAGTAGGGCACTGTGTTAATTAACGAAAAAGAAAATACAGGTCCAGGCACCCTAGGCTGCAATGCCAGCCTGTCGCAGGTTCGACCCCCGAGCCCGACGACCTTTGCTGCGTGACCCCCCCCCCCCGCATCTCTCTCCCCCCATTTCCTGTCAGCCTACTGTAATCTATCAATAAAGGCAACAAGCCAACACATTTAAAAAAAAAAATAATAATAATAATAATAATAATACCAAAATAAGCCCAGAAATCTACCTGGTTGAATTCCAAGACATCAAGTAGGTCAAATAGTTTGCGGTTCTTCTCGCTGTCCTTCAGCTTGCAGTAGTACTGCTGGAGACCGTGGAGTGTTAGCTTCGTCTCATCGTCCACAAACACCTCCATGGGCTGTAAGAGAAGGAGAACGCATGTTGGGTATGGAACAAACTTCAAGGAATTATTGGAGAAACAAACTTTGCATTATTTGGTTCTGGACATTCAGTTTTCTATGTCAGTCAGGAAGACTCATAGATTTAACCAACTATTGGCACAAATGGAATAGAGTTACACTTGGCACGGATGGCTCCGCTCTTAAGGAAATTACAAATAAGTCTATCTTGCTCAAACAAAGCTGCCACAAAGTCATTAGAGATAGTAGGCCTATATAGTTTCCTAAACTACAGCCCTTAAAGTACTGCTGGTTTTCCATGCCAATAGGACATGAATTGCATTATCTACTGTCCTTACAGACACACTCTACGAAGTACACCAACACTTCACTTGATTTCATGCGCAGCGTTGCCGAGTTCTTCTGCTATATATTATTTCATAATACAGCTGGCTATACTTCATCGAGTCAGTTTCTCAGACTTACTAGCTTACATCTGATCAAGGGACAATCTACACCTGGTAGGATGGAAAAACAGCAGCACTTCAGGTCCAGAGAACTGGCGATGACTACTTACACCAGTGATCCTCGAACTTCTGACATCAAGGACCCCCAGTTTGGTTGGCATTATGCCATGGACCCCTGTAACTCTGAGTGTACAAATGTAAACAAATGGATCCTTAAGGGTCCATTTTGTTCGATTTGGAAACTCGCAGAGTTACAGACTAGTCATTATTTAACTGGGGACTTCTTGGAACACACCTCAAAGACACCTGGGGGTCCCCAGACCCCACTCAGATAACCACTGCCTTGCAAAACCAATCAGCATACTCACATCCTGCATGAACTTCCGGCAGACTGGTCGGATCTCTTTGCTCAGGGTAGCGCTGAACATCATACACTGCTTCTCGTGGGGTGTAAGCCTAAAGATGTCTTGCACGTCACGTCTCATGTCTGACACAAACACACAGTACAAGTCGAGTTACAAACAAGTAGACCTGTAAAGGATTCAGTAGGCTTCAAGCTCATGTCACTTTGACCCTATTTTACACTTTGGCCATTTGAAAATAGTCTATCTACAAACTCACAATTCAAGAGTTGAGAGCTTTTAGAGCAGCTATTTTCTGATTTTTTGAAAAATCTTGAACTTGCGCTTTAAAAAAATGTATACTTTGTAAACACCACAAATCTCTTATGGTGGTCTGTGGTACCAATTTTTTCAGATGGGGATCTGCGGCAAAATACATATTAATCTGAGGGTCCTTGACATGTAACAGTTTGGATCCACTGATCTAGATCATCAATCAGACTGGTTGCACAAAGCCATTGGCATCGAACAGCGACTGCATACCTAGCTGCTCCAGCATCTTGTCGCACTCGTCCAGGACAAAGTGCTTGACGTTCTTCAAGTTGAGGGTCTTGTTGCGGATTAGGGCCAGGATGCGACCTGGTGTCCCCACCACAATGTGGGGGCAGTTCTTCTTTAGCACATCCTCGTCCTTCTTGATGGCCAGGCCACCGAAGAACACCGCCGCCTTCACGGTGGGCATGTACTTAGAGAAACGCTCATACTCTTTGCTGATCTGGAAAGCCAGCTCTCGTGTGTGGCACATGACTAACACCGATACCTGGGGAAGAGATGGGGGGGGGTTACTTTAGAGCACTACAGACATTGTGCCTGAAAGTCTCACTTGACATATCGAAATTAACTGAAGCATTTGGGTCACAGCTAGTCAATGTATCTATAAAAAATCATATTCCAATATGATAAATAATTACGTAAAATGTTCTTGCAGTTTTGAAATTATTTAAACATGAATTATGTGTACCTTCTTTGTCTATCTGACCAACATAGTGTTCTATTAATCAATAAGCAAGTGCCATGTAAACATCCTGTGACTCAGAGACACTCCCTGTGTGTAGGTATTTGCTAGTCCTAATACAATGGTGTGGAATCAGGTTTTCAGTCATGAAACTGATTAGAATGAGACTAGCGTGTTAGAAAGTTTTAACACTCAACACACATTAGACTCCACTGACTGTTTGTTGAAAGATGCATGTTTCAGTTGGCCCCGGCATCTTGAAAAGCTACCATGGTCTTCCCCCCCTCTATACCAAATTTGTCCACCAAATAGCTCATCTACAAGTTCTCAAGGTGGGCAGCGTACTATGATCTTGTAAGTACAATTTAGCAGATGCTCTTAATCCAGAGCGATTTACAGTAAGCAAGGTAAACACGGGATAATACATCAAATGCATAGAAATAGTCATCTAAGATCCTCAGCTAAGTCAGCTACTTTCAGCAAATGTGTACCCCAGAATAGGGATGCTATTTCAAGGGTTCAATTGGTTAAATAAGAAAAAATGTCAAAGAAAAAATATAGAAAACCAGCACAGACAGTCAACCTTTTAAACATAGGTACTGACCTGTCCGTCAACCGGCTCAATCTGCTGCAGTGTGGCCAGCACAAACACAGCCGTCTTGCCCATACCAGACTTGGCCTGGCAGAGGATGTCCATGCCAAGGATGGCCTGCGGGATGCATTCATGCTGGACTGTGACAAAGGCAAAGAAAACAGGTTACTGCATTTAACTGCCTACATAACAATGAAAATCGCATTCAGTGCTGTAGTACACGACAGCTTATGCTAGGTCAGCACTATTTTAATGATTATTCACAGACAAAAGCATTTTGTCTGTGAATAGTCTGAATACACAAGGCAGAAAACGTTTAGACCTGCTGGAGATCAGGTATACCTCCAGCAGGTTTAAACGCTGTGTGTCTGCCTTGAACAAATATATGGGAGCATCTAAGACGGTGTGCAGACTTTTCTCCCAACCATCGAGGTCAGGCATGGCTCCTCAGTAGCTCTGGTCCATAGTGTTGCTATGTGACTCTTCATCCTTTTCATACCGCCGGTTGCCCAGTCTCTCAACTTTATTAAAAAATAAATAATACACTTTCTCTACTCACAAAAACACTAACTAAAACATTTTTCGTGGTGGAATATTTTATTTTCTGGCCAAGAAGTATTTTAGACAGAAGGTGGGCGGCTCAGAGTTTTACCACAGAGGAGAGTAGGCTTTCAACACCGCAAAACCGTCTTTGTTTTGGTGAGTAGCGGGAGTGCATTCTTTGTTTTGGTGAGTAGCGAACGTGTATTCTTTGTTTTGGTGAGTAGCAGAAGTGTATTCTTTATTTTTACTAGTCGAGAGACTGCGCTATCGGCGGTACGAGAAGAATACCCTAAGAGTCACATTATCAAAGAGTTAAGGAGAACTCCTAACGCTATGGACCAGAGCCAATTCCTCAGCATGTCACTGGACAGCGTATCCTACCAATCGACTTGGTAAAAGCCCAAGCTATTAAACCAGCCTCACCTTCAGAAGGATGCTCGAAACCACAGTCGACGATGGCACGGAGCAGCTCTGGTTTAAGCAGGAAGTCTCTGAAGCCAGAGCTGTGGATGGAGACATATGAACCCTTCACTTCCTTCTTGCCGGCCGGAGTGGCGCTTTCTGTGGGGGGTCCTTGATGCTCCTCCTCATCATCATAGTCGAGCAGCTCGTTGTCAACATCATTCTCAGCCATTGTGTCTGTCTGTAATAATGAAACAATTGTAAGTTGTGAATCTAAGCACTCCTTTGGCAGGAACGGTGCCAAAGCGACAATTTGCATCACCTTCACCGCATGTAGCGGGATGGCCATTCACACCTTAGTATTGCCATTTGCTTTACAAATAACATGGTTTTGTTTTTGCATGCCTGCTAGGAAGGATTAGTTGCTGGGCTTGTTCCAACATGTTCTACTTGTATATGTATGAAAAATACCCCCCCCCCCTAATTGATTGATTATTTTATGTCTCAGCTTCACTATTGACACTGTTTACAGGTTTGCATGTTCATCTACTTTATCTAAGCTTGGCCCCCAGTATTTCAACTTTAAAGAAGCATCACAGATTGGCAAATATAGGATCCATCACTGAATTGTGTATAACTTAGTTCTTAGTTCAGCCATTGCGTAGGATAAAACACTGGTAAAGCTATCACATGTAACGAAATGCTTACGTTTTTATGTTGGTAGCCAAAGTAGCCATAATATACATTCTGAAAAGTGGTTGCTTGTCTTGCTGTTCTATCAATGTCCACGGTCGTGGACTGATTTGCAACTCAAAATGTAACACCTTATTACTTAAAGGGTATAATGGATACGCCGTCTATGCCCTAATCATGTTTTTAAATCCTGTAGTACTAATGCTGTTCAGTATTTTTAGATCTATTGTTGTATAGCTTTGGCACCATCTTTGCCATGTCTCACTTTTTTTTTAAACCTCAATGTGACTCCTTGCCAACCAACCAGTGGTAGGTTATAACAATTTAGTCAGATTCAAGTGTAATAGGTAAGTAACACATAGTAGCAAACAACCACTCTGCCTAGGGTAGTTGATACTATAGGGATGCTGCACCAGGCTAACCGGCTAAATGCTAGTCTATAGTATTGTGTATGTTGCATAACAATGCTAGCGTGGCTAGCTAGTAAGCTAACATAAACTGTCTTTAGTTCGCCGAACATTACCTTGCTAAATGGGACGAACCGCGAAGCAAACTATTTTTTTAGGTTCCACGTTTTTTTTTCCTTCCACGAAATAAACATTTTGCCACCAGAGCAACAAAGAAACAACCACACTGGACTGGCTCACATCAGCTAGTTGGTAGCAGCATAGCTATTTAGCTAAACACGTTAGCTAGCTGCAATCTAATGGAAACAATGAAATGATTTTCATCATAGCAATATGGAGACTTATGAAAACTACACATATTTAGCTGACCGTGATCTCAATAACTGCGTAGTCTCATAAACTACAAGGCTGAGTTACAAGTAGAATACGATAATAAATGTTTACACATCTTACCTTTTAGTTCACGATGTTCAACTCAACCTCTTTGCAATAAGCTCCGAACCCTGAACCGCATGGGGAGGCCGTTCTGGAGCCTGGTTTATGCCATCACACGGAAGTCCCGCCTCCTGGGAAATGCGTTGACGTGATTGGTGGAATACGGGCGGTGCTACCAGGTTGTTTGAGAGAAACAAGCAAACGGGTCTATGAAAACGAGCACAAAAGAAGCGACATGAGCCATTTATGCATAAAAAATGAAAATGAAAATAGCCAATCTACAAGCTCGTTGTGAGATTGTAGATCTGCTATTTTTAAAAAAGAATCTTGAAGAAATTGTGGAATATTTTTGAAACATTTTAACACCACAAATCTTGTATGTGGGTCCCTGGAATAAAATATTTCCAGATGGGAGGGTGAGGGGTCTGCAGACAAATACATTTGGGGGTCCTTGACATGAAAATGTTTGAGAAACACTGTTTTTTAACAACATGAAACAAGCCCAAAATAAGAAACTACACTTTAGAAACAAGCAAACGGGTCTATGAAAACGAGCACAAAAGAAGCGACATGAGCCATTTATGCATAAAAAATGAAAATGAAAATAGCCAATCTACAAGCTCGTTGTGAGATTGTAGATCTGCTATTTTAAAAAAAGAATCTTGAAGAAATTGTGGAATATTTTTGAAACATTTTAACACCACAAATCTTGTATGTGGGTCCCTGGAATAAAATATTTCCAGATGGGAGGGTGAGGGGTCTGCAGACAAATACATTTGGGGGTCCTTGACATGAAAATGTTTGAGAAACACTGGTTTTAACAACATAAAACAAGCCCAAAATAAGAAACTACACTTTAGAAACAAGCCCAAAAAGGCAACCACTAATATTTATAAGCAACATAAACTTTACAGAAAAATAAACCCAAGGTTGCTTATAATAAGCGGACATGGCAACACTGAAATATGGGCGTCCGTTGCCACTACCAGTTCAAAGAGACAACCGTGATTGGACAGCATAGCCTGTCTATCTCTGTAGGTTGACGCAGTTGGAAGAAGAAGCGGGATAGATGATTGAATTGGAATTTCCATCATATCGACAATAATAATCTAACTATATAAATGGCGAGCAACTTCCGCACCCTCGGTGGTGACACCCCACAGCTCTGTTATCGGATAAACAACGCACCGCCAGACCACATGTCGCCTACTGACTCGCCACGGCGGCCGCACTGAATTTACGCCTCGCGTAGGGGACATCTCACTGTTCACTACACCTTTTCCACCGCGCAACATAATTAATTATACTCACCAAATGTCGGACAAAACGGAAGGGGAGGCAGCTTCGTACCGTTTACCGTGCGCACGACCTCATCACCACAACAGCAGGCAGCCGCTGCGGGGTTTTTTTCCTTTTTTTCCAAACTTTTTTTTTGGTCACCATTTTCTCCAGGCACCATTTCTGGTGTAACGTCGGGTGTTTCTTTTCACCAGCCAATCACCTTTCACGTTGCCACGTCCGTTGCCACGTCGCGCTGACGTACGCTAAACAAGCGCTGCCGTGCGCACAATGCAAACGAGCCCAAAGGCGCGCAAAAATAAGCCGACCATTGCTTAGACACAAAGTCCGACCTGGCAACGCAGCCTACGCCAATCATGTGTGAGAGATCTACAAGCTATGGGGCAGAGACGCCACCGTATCTTAGCAACAACTACAGCGCTCACTCTCATTGGTCGTGTCACGCTAAGAGCAGTCTCCAGACAATGGCATCGCAGACAGCTTGCTGTTACTGCTGTAGCCATCACAGGCAGTTGCAGCACGACGGACAGGGCGCTGTGATAGCTGCCATGTCGCTAACGCTAACCTGGTTGTCATGCCTGCAGCGGCTGTGCAATCACTTTGTCAACAATGCACGTTCGTGTGGTGAATGTCTATATTGCTGCTCAGTTCGTCCATTGTAGATGGTGTATGTTTGTGTGTGTCTTCTGGAGTTTGTGTGTGTCTTCCCCCCCCCCCCCATACACGTACTCACAACAACACCAGGCGGCCGCCATCTTGCAGAAAGGGCTGCCATTCGCCAGCTTTCAGAAAAACAAGCAACCACCTTCATATTTTTTTTTTTTTTTTTTTTTTTTTCCTTTTGGAAATTCTCATCCCACGATTTCCGCGCGGACCACCAGGGGGTCCGCGGACCCCCTGGTGGTCCGCGAAACATACAAAATATAATTTCTTCTACTTATTTTTCATCATTTTGTAACTTTTACATTACACTTTCTTACAATTTTTTTTTTTTTTTTCCCTTTTTGCAAATGTTACTTACACAATTTGTCTACCCCCATATACACACGCCCACGCGGGCCCCGTGCGCGTACATGCCTCTAACAGCCATAATCCCCATCTATACTGCCCACTCTGTGCTGCAGCTACACGGATACAGACACAGGGACACGGAGGGACCAACAAACGCAAAGCCCCGTGCGCGGCTGGTGTTGAGGGGGGCGTAGCCCCCCGAAACTCTAGTATAATAATAATACTTTATTAATAGTTTGCAAATAGTACAGTGGTACCATTATACAATGGTGCTAAAAGGATTATTACACGGAAAGCCTTATCCTTATTTCCATTGTGGTCCTGACTCATGTGT
Organism: Gymnoscopelus microlampas; assembly: GCF_963454915.1. Classification (NCBI taxonomy): domain Eukaryota; kingdom Metazoa; phylum Chordata; class Actinopteri; order Myctophiformes; family Myctophidae; genus Gymnoscopelus; species Gymnoscopelus microlampas. The sequence continues at coordinate 17,307,199 of NC_139948.1, forward strand.
ATTTAATTCATAGAGAACAGTTCACACGCACGCACAAACACTCTCTCTCTCACACACACACACACACACACACACACACACACACACACACACACACACACACACACACACACACACACACAGGTATCTTTTACTTTACTGGAGTATTTCCAATGTTCAGTACTTTTACTTGTCCACTACATCTTAGAGACAAATATTGTACTTTGACTCCACTACAAATATTTGAAAACTTGAATTACTTGTTACTTTGTAGATTTTGATTATTACAAAACATACATTAACCACTTCAGCCCATACGTACCCTACATTTCGGCCATTTGAAAATGGTACTTTAAGTACATTTTGATACCAACACTTTTGTACTTTTACTCAAGTACATTTTTAATTCAGGACTTTTACTTGTACACCACTGGATGGAACACGGCCTACCAAGATTTCCATCTGAGGTGTATCTGCCTCCTTGCTTGCATGGCAGAGCAGTGGCTTCTCAACCATGTTGTGATGTACACACCATTGGCTCAAGAAGTGATACAGGGCCCAGGGGGCCCACTGATGCTGATCATCAAATGATTTACATTGGACAACAGTATTGTAGATATCATCTGTGCAAATATTGCTCATAAGACTGAACCCCCTTTCTTTTGCACTCAGTATTGCAAGGGATGTTCTGTATGCATCATATGAGCGGAATTTCTTTCAGGCACAGACAGACAGACAGACAGTTACAATGGGTACTCTGACAACGGGTATAACAGGTATTGCAGTCTTCACAAAGATTGAACAGCCTGCACAGTCGTTTCACCTTTGTCTCCCTTCATGCATATTATGCCAGGTGTTGATGGCCTGGTGGTTGTGGTAATTCTCCATAGCTGATCAGACTTTTTAGAAACTGCTTTGCTTTGACTGGTGTGAGCTTTGAAACTGCATTTGACTTTGAAAGGAAGTGTGATAGCTGAGCAGAGGAGATGCCTTCCCCTCCTCCAAGGAACATGACTACATGAGTGTGCTCGGCAGGTTTCTGCTAAGTTTTCGAGATATCTTGTTTGGGAGTTAAGTGTTAAGTGTACGAACCAATCATCCAACTGACCAACAGCCGTCCTTCAAAAAAGTAAATCTTCAGACAACAACTTTATTATAATGATAATGATAATACATTTATAGCGCTTTTCTAAACAATGTTACAAAGTGCTTTACAGACATGTTAAAAACAGCAGACCACCAAGCAATACAAAACAACCAAAGCAATAAAAACAATATATGTATTTTTAGTTCCAATAAGCCACCTTACATTTTGTAGTGTAGGAGGAAATATATTGAAGACATCTTTTCTTTTTTATATTAAAAACCTTTATATATTTTTTTACTTCTTTTTGTGCATAGGGGGCTGATTCAAAAATACATATAAAATGTGTGGAACAAACTATTATCAGCTTACTGTAAATTGATATCCAGCTTCCTTTGGGCTTGACATTTAACAATAAGCAGCAGATTCCTTAAAAGATGAGAACTCCATAGTATCCTTGAAGCTAAATCGCAGTCATATAGGCTACACAGACTGTGTACATATAGATATGTAGACAGACTTCTGCTCATTGGAATCTAGCCTCTCATATTATTAACAAGGAATAAGAGAGACCATTACATGCATGTAAAATCTTCATGACCGTAATATTTGGATAATATAAGAAGTTTGTTGAGCATGTTATCTCTGAACTGCAGCCTTTAAGATAAAAGCTTCTCAAAGTTTAATCCAGTGTAGGAGGACCGCCATTCATGCAGTCTTAAAACAGTCCTCTTCAAAAGCCTGTTTTGGTATCTGACTCAGCTTTTTTGAGAATCAAGAGGTCTCTTTTTAGGCTCTCTTTGACTCCTCAGCAGTGTGCCAGCAAATGTAGTCCAGGCTGCTTACTCAAGTTTGTTTTTCATAAGCTAACATAAGCATATTACTTTAACATGACAGGGATGTTGTGAGGCTTCAAACACTTCACTGAAGCCAGCTTCATTTTCAATTCCAAGCCACAAGTCAATAAAAGCCTCACAGTGAGGTAAAAAATAAAATAAAAAATGGTTGTTGCTCAATGATAAGCAAGCAAACAGTTAAATAATCTGCCCTACTTTCTTAAATAATTATACTTTCTTAAAGAATGATAGAAGTAAATATAAAATGTATATTAAAAAAACTTTCAGCGTACTAAGTGCTTTTATACAGCTATATTAGCATTAAGTTAGTTAAATTAGGTTAGTGTTAGAAGTGAAGAGGGCATCTTTGCTTTTAACCTTTAATCTAATTCTCCACAAGAGAATTCTGAGAACTCCAGCACCGTTGCGAGCAAGCTCTCGACACAGAACATATTTGGAAGCGTTAATATGTCAGATTTTCGGATGGCCTACTCACAATAGAACAACAAGATTCTTCAGTAAGCATTTATAGCTCTATATCCGGGATTCCAAGGCAGATGAGAAGCACCATTGTGCAGCCGAGAGGTAAGGGAAACTGTCTGACTCTGGACGAGAGTGTGTCTCTGATGATTTACCAGAAGGGGAGCTGGGCTGGGTCAGAAAGTCCCTCACCTGGCGTGGCAAAGAGTGAAACAGCCAGTCTTCAACCAACAGGCCACCTACATGCAAGCCTGGACAGCAGCTGAGCTCTGTAGGTAGCTCCTCCAGGCTGTTGCAACGTAGGTCCAGCTGAGACAGGTGGCTCAAAGAACCAATACCTGGAGGTAGAGAACCCAGGGAGTTGTGCGCCACATTCAGGCTGCGCAGTTCCAAACAACCACTGAAGAGCTCTGGGGGAAGACTCTCCAGCCTGTTCCTGCTGACGTCCAACTCTGTGAGCATTTGCAATGCCTTCACCTCGGCTGGCAGCACTTGCAGCAGATTGCCAGCCAGTAGGAGCCTGCGAAGGCGGTGGAGACTGAAGAGAGCGGAGGGCAGGTTCTGGAGCTGGTTGTCGGCCAGATCTAAGAATTCCAGGGACCGCAGAACCCCAACACTGGCAGGCAGGGCCAGCACATGGTTATAGGCAAGCTTGAGGCATGAAAGACGGCGGAGGTGAGCCAGGCTAAGCAGCTCCTCCAGAGTTCTCAAGTTATTGTGCTGCAGATCAAGCGTGCGTAGGTTCGTCAGAGCCAGCAGGGCAGAGGGAAGACGCTCTAGTTGGCAGCCCTGTAGCTGCAGCTCCGTCAGGCTGGTCATGCGTCTCAGCCCTGTCAACACCAGCAGCCTGGTGCCCTCGTTGTGGATCTCCAACCTCACCAGGCTGCCTGTCACCTCACACAGTTCCCCAGGGACCCGCTGCAACATGCCCCGAAGCACCAGCACACGGAGGTGGCGAAGGTGGCGGAGGCTCCCCAGCGCCCAGCCACGGCCCACCCCACCCTCGTAGCCAAGACGGCCAGTAAGGTGAAGCTCATGTAAGGCACGGAGGGAGTAGACCCAGCCGGGGATCTCTGCGGCCTGGGTGAAGGTGAGATGGAGGACCTCTAGGCGCTCCTGGAGGAATCCAAGGGCCCCTGGCTCCACAGCTGCACTGCAGTGGTAAAGATGAAGCTCCCTGTTGGAATGACAGGCATGACTCATACAGTACAGTGGATGTGTGTAAAGGGAGGTTTTGATGTAATTCGATGTGATTCACAATAAGATCGGGCAAAACTGGCAACCCTAAGAAAGTCAAATTAAGACACAACTGAACTGAATTGAGTGTTATTAAACAGAGAGTAATAGGTACGTTTAATGTAAATTCTACCTGCTTCAAATAACTTCAATTGAAAAATAATGGTTTAATCAGAAGGAAAATAATCTTCTCTTTCCCTCAATAAATATGCCTACACCTCAGAATCTGTCTGATTTCTGCAGTGCAGGTCTCAATATTACAAGGTTACATTTTTATTGTTAAATCTAACATACAAATGAGTGAAATTCTTAGATGTAGGTCTCAACCGACCTCACCTGACTTACCTGAGTGAGGTCATATTGGCGACCTGTGCGGTGAGTTTGGCGTCGGCGATGAGCTCCAGTTTCAGGACGTGCAGCTGGCTGAGGGTGAAGAGGGCTGGGGGGAGGCGAGGCAGAGCTACCAGCTGTAGCCTGCACAGACCCTCCGCATCCATGCTGGTCATGGAACGCAGCCTCTCCACTCCGAAGCGCCTCTCCAGGTTCTCCTCCAGCAGTCTGGTCTCGCTGACGGGGGACAGGAAGACGGACAGACGTTGGGCCAGGAGAGGGTCGTACTGGTCGGCCATGTGCGTGAGGAAGGCCAGGTCGTTGCTGAGATCGGGTACGTCTCTCAGGGAGCACGGTTCTTTCAGCGCATGAAAGGAATACTGTCGTAGAGAACTGAGCAGAGACACAACCAACAAACACATGATATCATGCTGAATCCTGATAGAGTCAATGTTATGTTCTGTACACATGGATATTAAATGCAAATATGCACATACACCACCCAGCCATTATTTACCTTTACCACTTTCAACCTGGCGTACCCATTTTTGGACATAGTAGAAAACAAAACAAAAATAGATGTAAAAGCTTGTGAGGAAGTTCTATTGTTTCTATTTTTATAGCCTCCTCTCAGATGCGAGCCTATATCTGTGTTCCTGGAGCTAAGCTTTGAAAATAATGGAAATCTCTGATCGGGCTGAAACCTTGCCCAAATTTGGAGACATAAGTCACAGATATGTCATAGATGACTGACATCATAGATGAATGACGTCACAGGCTGGCCACATGAATTCTGAAATCCACATTTGAGCCACATGATTCGATTTATGAAATAGGGCTTAAGTGGTTAAGAAAATACACGACCAAGTCAAACAAGATTATGTGCAAAGTCTTACAGAGGAGCAAAAATGCTGTGCCTTAAAATAAACTAATGCCTTTCACAGAGTAATAATTTAATTTAAATCAACAGAAGAATTGTCTTGCTTGCTTTGTTTATTTTTAAACATACATTTAATCGAGAAGATTCAAACAAAAAATACCCTGAAGCACAGAATATTGATAATCTTATTATCCAGCCTCTGGACATCTGTTATTTGGAACATAAACATCTATCTAATTATGCCCTTTAAATTCTTTGGATTTCTCTCTATCTAATGCAGTTACTCTATTATCAGTAATAATGAACAAAATTGCGAAGTCCCAAAATAGGGACACCAGGTTGAAATCAGTGCCAGCACTTCAATAGAACAATGAATTACTACCAAAATATATTAACCACTTGAACCCTAGCGTCTGCTATTTCCAGTGAAGAGATTTGGTGTAGAGGGGAACAGATTAGCAGGCTTATAGAGACCTGGGGGACTCCGATCAAGTAAATATGGTTTAAGTGGATAAGCATGTACTGTAAATAGACATACAGTGGGCTCTAACCTGTGCAGAATCCAGCTAAGCGTGTAAATATCTAACAGACCATACAATCCCACCAGAGTCAAGTATGTGACCAGCAGCTTGTGCAGAAGTGAAGCCAGGGCGTGGGTGCACTCAAAGGTGGCGTATCCCAGGAGGGCATGCTCCTCAGGGTAACAAGTGTGATGGAAGGACACAGAGTCCAGTAGAGGCGTGCTGTAGCCCAGTATCAGTGTCACCATGAGTAACTTGAATATAGTCTGCGCCAGGTACACCTGAACGGAGAGAGTCAGGCCAATTTTCACACACATATATCATTCAGGCAAATTATATATTATATAATGATTTATAATAATCTACCATTGTATTGATTTCAAATGACCTTTTAAAAGGACAGATTACTTTATGATGCAGGTGGAAAATGCACGGTTATTTCAACAAAACAATAAAACATCACAAAGCTTCAAAACATTTGCTTCATTGTGATGCAAAAAAACCAAAAACGTTATAACAGCTTAGTTTAGTTTAGTGTACAAATTGTTATTTTGACCTATCTGGGGTACAGATGGAGAGTATGTTGTTGATACAGTATTACTAATACAACTGCAGTGGTTGTAGTTGGTCTACTTGCTCTTCTATTGAGAAATGTATATCCTGTGGTTGGACAGGGCCACTGCTGGATGACAATAAAAAGTGGTATTTCACGAAGGTAAAAATGTAATTCTCCAGATGACCTCTCACCTTGTAAATGACATCGGAGCTTTCACAGTGGGCGCGGAACCTCCTGACCCTCTCGAACAGCGCCCTGGCCTGCTCTCCGTCACTCTTATCCAGGCTAACCACCCGTCTGGGGCCACCGGGAGCCAATCGAAGGCGCTTGGAGGCGTTAACGTGTGGGACCTGTGGGGCCGGGTTCACAGATGACAGAGACGGGTTCCGAGAGAGCGTTAAGGGGCACGGTGAAGGAGGGCCGGTGGTGGATGCACTACCTGATCTCTTCAAAAGAGGACTGTCTGTGCCCGAGTCCCAGCTGGACTGTCGGTTACGTGGTACCCAGGGTGACGATGGCGTCGGAGGATGAGCAGATTGAGGTGTCGCCATCTCCTCCTCCTTCTCCCCTACTTCTTCTTCTCTGTCTTTCTTGGCATGGATGTTCTCCTGCTGGGCAGCGTGGGACAGGGCACGGGACGTCCACGGCGACTCACAGCACTTAGCTAAAATAGCTAGGAAGTGTTCGATGCGGGCAGATGTGAGAGGGAAGTGGAACCAGAAGGAGCCGCTGGCTAGCAGCAGCAGGGACTGCAGCATGGCCATGTAGGGGAAAAAACGAGAGTACCAGGGCAAAGCCTCATGATAGCACACCTAGAGAGAGAGAGATGTTCAAAACACAAACAAACAAACAAACAAACAAACAAACAAACAAACAGATAATGGACATGAATCTTCAAAAACACTTAGGCTTAGCTGCCTTTTCGCCACTTTTCCAGATGTCCACAAGTTGTCCCAAGAATTACTGCATGCCAGTTATTGGAGGCCATGGTCCTCTTCACCCTCTTCACCCCGGTGGTGGTGGTCTGGTGGGCCCACCACCACTGCTGGCATTCTGGCCACATCTTCAGAGTAGAGAGACGCTCAGAGGGATTGACAGATATTCTGCCAACCCCTCTAGTTTAGGGCAGTGGAATGGCCATTGTGGTCTGATCTTAACCACTTGAGCCCTATTTTATACTTTGTTGTAAGACAGTGTTGTACTAAAATCTACAAGCTGAATGCCCAAAATAGGAATGCCAGTTTGAAAGTGGTTGAACAGGGGTACTGTTCAACCACTGCTTTGATGTCAGTGGCATTAGAGACAAAATACTGGCCTCTATCCACAAGATGATCACCCAGAAATGCCTGGCTCCATTGCTAATCTGCTCTTTCTGCTTGTTGCGGTTTAGAATCTAAACAGTGAACAAGCAGAGCAGACCTTTGTGGTACTGGGTACGCACTAAACTCACAAGCTCACAACACGTCACATCGGTGTGTGTATGTGTGAGTGTCTCTCTCTCTCTCTCTCTCTCTCTCTCTCTCTCTCTCTCTCTCTCTCTCTCTCTCTCTCTCTCTCTTGCGCACGCACGAGCACACATAGACAGTACCTGGCTGATGTATATGTACTGTTGATAGACCAGATGAGTGCGTCTACCCCGGGCTGGAGGATGTGGGCTGTGGCTACTGATGTGAGGGGTTTCACGAGAAGAAACCTTTGCAGATGGATTAGAGTTTGAGGTTTGTGTCACAGTGGACGAACTGTGGTTTGTGGCAGTGGGGGTGTTGGGGGGGTCCAGTAGGGGCAGACAGACCACCCTGTCCCTCGACAGCAGAACTGTACCAGACAGAACCGACACCATCAGCATCAGAACCACCAGATAGTCCATGAACACCTCCCACCAGGGCTTCAACAGCTTGGAACTGCTCTGACGTTCATTCAGAGAGGCAAGCTCTGAAAGGGAAAACATGATGGCTTCCTTTCCTCCAGGTCCTGTAAGACAGCACATGTGAACCACTTTCAACCTGGGGTCCTTATTTTAGGCATGTTGTAATAGGCAGAAATGTCCAAAGAGAAAAAAAGAGAAAATGGCAGATGTACAAGCTCACAAATTGTATGGCTATTTTCACTATTTTTGCATGACATGAGCGAGGAAGTACAAAATAAGGCTTAAGTGGTGTAAAGGTAAGAGGAATAAACAGCCTCAGCAACAGAATTGGGAAGTAACAGAACAGAATGATATGCTATGAAATCACAAAATACGTGAATGTAAGTCACCTATAATCAATCAACAAATTACTGTTATTACAATACAAATGTTGGTGATTACAGGGCTACTATACATAAAGTAAATATTCTGCAGGAAAAGCTCAGGGAGAGAACTGGGCACAAGCAGGCAGCAAAATGTGTCAGTTGTAACTTACAAAGTAGGCCTATTATGTCCTTAGACAAGAATGTCTACTGTCTTCTGTTACTTTATACTTCATGTGATGTTCTTTTGAAGAACTTTGAATAAAATATTCTCGACAGTAAAACAACTTTGTTATTATGTGCTGTAGGCCTACCAGAACATTGCCTGTTTTCTTATGTCACAATTTAGGATAATAGGATAATATACTATAAAATGCTGTTAGCCATTGACTGGGGTGTGTTAAAAATATTACAGTATGTAGCCTATTTGAGTGAGGGTCCCTTAGGAGCCTCAAGACACAAAAGCCTACCATAATTACTACAAAAAATGATCATCAACAGAATCACATAAATGCTGGTTTTATGGATGAAGATATTTATTTTTAAGTTGGCTACTAAAGACAAACATTTCTTCAAAACAATATGTTAATGACTAATGAATAGCCTAAGTTATTCTAATTGTTAGTGTTAGGGTTAATTGAATGCAGAGCGTTTGATAGTGAGTTAAACAGGTGGTATAAATTAAGGTCTCATCAAACGACAAGTGATTTTAATCATTTTAAAGTCAAGGATAAAAAAAAAGAAAATCAACCTACCTGGAACAATTGTTTCACTTGCTGTTTATTCCACCCTCAAATTCTCGATTTCTGAGAATATTGTAATAAACCACCAATGTAAACAGGATCTAAGCAGCGTCCTGCTGCCTCTTCAACACTCTAGCGGCTTCATTCCGGAGCTGTCCGGTTCTCCAGTGAATAGACTGTGAAACTTTGCGACCAACTCTTCAATTGTGAGAGACTGTTGGCAGAGGCTTGGCTCTAACCCGTTGTCATGACAAGAAAGGATGGCGCAAAGAAATCTAATTCAACAACCTCTGTGGAAGTCCACACACACACTCTTTAAATGCCAAGAAAGGGGGAGGGGGATCTCATCATGATGAGCATATTCACATTGTATAGCTTTTTTGTCTCCGCCAGGCCGAAGGCGAGGCTAACATAATATAAAAAGGAACCGGCACTCAATCAGACAACAAGTCTGACAAGGTTTATTTTTAAACCTATTCTGTGAAGCACATTGAACTGCACTTGATGTATGAAATGTGCTATATAAATAAATAAACTTTGATTGATTGATTGATTGAACAAACATTTCTGTAGCCTAGAAAAGTGTGCATTTTGAATTGAAGAAGATGGGTAGATTGGTAACCATGTGCAAGTATCCAATTTACACCTGCTTCAGTCTTTTGTCCATTGGGCTAGAGTGGTTGCATGCAGCTTCCCAGTTAATTAGTGTGGTTGCCAGAAGGCCAACACATTATAGTAGGCCTACTTGTACAACCTTATGTATTTTTTTGTTAATGTGGTTGCCCATATAAGGCCAGCACGATAGTACTTGTACGACTTTATTTATTAGTGTTTTGTTATTAGTGAGCGCCAAAAGCAAAAATCCCCCGCAGCAAATTTGAATTGCATGTTGCTTGGCGTCTAATGCAATGTCTCCTGGCGGATTCCTCAAGGCACCCACACTTGTAATTTCCCCAAATTTCACCTTGAGTTATCATTTTGTGAGCATCATCAAAAGTATGTGCAGTTATGTTTTATCATAGATAATACAGAAATGCATACCAGTGCATGTTCATTACAATGTTCACATCGTCTCTCTGGAGACTGAGAAAAAATTGAGTATGTTTGATCTCTGCTACCATAGCAACAGAACAGTGACTTTGTCAACATACTCTGTCCAATCAGCGTGCAGTTGTGACAAGAACGTGATTGAATTTGGGTATATAAACGTGTCAGCTAGTTAGTATTCAGTCATTTGCTGAGTTTTGCTTTTGGTCAGTAGTGCTGAATGTTGGAGACCTGGTGGACATTATTAAGGTAAGAGACTCCAGAGAATCAAGATCCTAAACATGCAAAAAGGGTTGGAGAAGATGGAAACAGAGGGGGAAAAGGACATGATGAAGAATAATGAGATTAAGATAGAGAACAAGGTCTTCCTGAAAATGGAAAAGGGGTTGGAGGAAGTAGTGGAAGCAGGAGACAGTGGGAGGAAACACCAGTTTGTTCTTAAAACTCCTAAGGGAACAAGAGACTACATCCCCTCGCAGATGGCCATCAGAGAGAAGGTGCTAAACACCATTATTGGCTGTTTCAAACGTCACGGTGCTGAGACCATTGACACACCTGTATTTGAACTAAAAGAGACATTGACAGGCAAGTATGGCGAGGACGCTAAGCTGATATACGACCTCAAGGACCAAGGTGGAGAGCTGTTGTCTCTCAGATATGACCTCACTGTGCCCTTTGCCCGCTACCTGGCCTTGCACAAAGTCAGCAATATTAAGCGCTACCAAATAGGCAAGGTCTATCGCCGTGACAACCCAGGCCCGGGCCGCTACAGGGAATTCTACCAATGTGACTTTGACATAGCAGGAAAGTATGACAATATGATCCCCGATGCTGAATGCCTGAAGATCATCTACGAAATCCTCAGCGAGCTGGACCTGGGAGACTTCTGCATCAAGGTCAATGACAGACGTATTCTGGAGGGAATGTTTGACATGTGCGGTGTTCCGAAAGACAAGTTTTGCACCATCTGTTCGTCTGTAGACAAAATGGACAAAATGTCTTGGCCAGACGTTAAAAATGAGATAATGGAGAAGGGCGTATCGGAGGAGGTGGCTGAGCAGATTGGTAAATATGTGCAAATGAAGAAGGGTGGTATTGACCTAGTAGAGCGCCTGCTTAAAGACACGAAGATGTGTGAGAACGACAAGATTTGTGCTGGCCTCACCGACATGAAGGAGCTCTTCAACTACCTGCAGATCTTTCAGGTCACAGACAAGGTGCTGTTTGATCTCAGCCTAGCCAGAGGTCTGGACTACTACACAGGTGTAATTTATGAGGCTGTGTTGATTACCGCAAGCATGGGCAGTGTGGCTGGAGGTGGACGGTATGACAACCTGGTGGACAGGATTTCCCCCAAGGATAGGAAGGTGCCGTGTGTCGGGGTCAGCATTGGCATGGAGAGGATCTTCTCTATCATGGAGGCCAAGGGTAACAACGTGCGTACCACAGAGGTGCAGGTCATGGTGGTCTCAGCACAGAAGAACTTACTAGAGGAGAGACTCCGACTGACGGCCGAGCTCTGGACTGCTGGCATCAAGGCAGAGACAGAGTACAAAAGGAACCCCAAATACCTGAACCAGGTGCAGTACTGTGTGCGCTCAGAAATCCCCCTGGTAGCCATCCTGGGAGAACAGGAACTGAAAGACGGAGTGGTCAAACTCTGCACTGTTGTCACCAAAGAGGAGGCAGAGGCTTGTGGATCAAAAAGTAATCTAATAAAAGAGGCTTATGTATCAAGAGCTGATTTAATAAAAGAGATCAGGAGAAGGACCTCAGAGGCCTGTTCATTCTGCTCTACCCAGCAAAAAAGCATACAAAATTAAATGACTAATGTAAGTAAGACCACACCGACTGATTAATCCATGATTTTGCTGTGAGGGGATAGCCCTAACCGCTTATAAAGTCTTCACCCCGCCCCCCCGCCCCCACACACACTTTTTTAAAGATGAGAAAAATATGTGCACTTCTGTAGTAAATGTAATCAATCCAATGTTTGGGCATTATTTCTGTACTGTCCATCTCACATGAGGTGAAACAGGTCTCTAGTGGAGACAGTTGAGAATTCTCAGCCTCCTGGTCTAACTTTTCAAACTTGAAGTCCTTTAAGTAGAGGCTGTTTTCAAAGTTGTGTGATAGAAACGTAATATGTAATAACTACTGACTAAAGATGATTTTTTTTTTGAGTGGTTCCCAGATATAGAATATATATAATAATTTATTGCTAACAAGCACCGTGGAAGGCTTTTGGACCAGAAGATGGCAGACTTGCCAGAGGAGAGAGTGTTGCCTGATAAAGCTCCTGATAAAGCACATTTTTATAGATATGGAGTTGACTATTATGGCCCCATCGAAGCTTAAAGTCATAAAAGAGATGGAGTGCTTTGTACCTGTCTGACCAGTCAGATGCACTTGGATGCGAAAAAAAAAGGAAAACAGGAGGGCCACATTTTCTTAACCGCTTATACTTCTTTGTGTGTCAAATAGAAGAAATATCAGAGCGCATTGTAAACTTGTTATTTTTCAATACAAATTTGGGCCAAATAGGGATGTGGTAAATGTTTTTGTTAAATTGTATTACCAAACATAATGACATATCACACAGTCTACATGCATTTCCCCAAAGGAAATGCATGTGTTTAATTCAGTCTGACCAGAAGCAGGGATAAAACATCTCCACCGGTAATCAAAATGACAGTGGTCACTGTCAACATTTCACACTAAACATTAACTTGGTTCTGCATAGTTAATAAGAACTACATTGAAATCAATTATCAGTATGTCAGTGATTTTGTAGTGTTATTACAACTGCCTCTTACCGCCTTTAACTCCCAGTGTACAACAGAGGGAGCCAGAGGTTAAGAGAAGAGAAACTAGAAAAAGTGCTCCTCGGAGCACAGGTCTCCGCCAGGTCAGGTAGGTTATTGTGGCCTCCTGGTGGCACTATAATAGGCCAATGTGAAAAGGGTGCCATTTATTCTTAGGTCATTCACGGCAATCGGACACTGCATTCATGATTTGAGGCATTTTGTTCCAAAAATGTGTTTTGCTAAATTAGACCTGCTGGTGGCGCTATAACAGGCCAATGTGAAAAAGGGTGGCATTTCTTCCTTGGCCTAGTGGGAATGTGTTTGTGAAATTTCACTGAAATCGCAAGCTGCGTTCATGATTTGAGGCATTTTGTTCAAAACGGACCAATCCTGCAAATTTTTGAAGCGAACCTTAGCCAATGAGGATGGAATATGGAAAATCGGACAGATCCGTGTTGATCACATGACTATAGAGATACTGTGTACCGATTTCCATGACATTTGGATAAAATCTGTAGGAGTAATGTAAAAAAAATGGGTTTTGCACAAATCGGCCTCCAGGTGGTGCCATAACAGGCCCATGTGAAAAATGTGAGGCAGAGGTTCTGAATTGGCATCCAGGGAGTGTGTGCACAGTTTCGCAGCGACCGGGCCAACGGTGCCAGAGATTAGCTGCTAACACACTACAGGACACACATACGGACACACGGACACACGGACACACGGACACACGGACACACGGACACACACACGGACGGATAAAGGGTAAAACATACTCTCTCGCCATGCCTTCGGCCTGGCGGAGACAATGACTCAGGGTCAGGGCAGAAGACAGGGTTAAGCAATTAAGCAAAAAAAAAAAGGGATTGGCTTTCATCCCCTCTTTTTTATACTCATATAGTACATAATAAGTGTTTTATTCTTTGGATGATATAGATTTTTGGTGTTATTTTTATGTTATGTTGATGAATTGAATATATAGGACCTCAATGGAAACAAGTCCACTAGGACCTTTTTGTGTAAATCCTTTTAGACCAAGTGTATGACTGTTCTCTGTCAATCAAGCACAGGTTAGCAAGAGGGAGTGTGTGTGTGTGTGCGTGCATGCGTGCGTTTGTATTACTATACTTATGAGGTAAAAATGTCTAGTGTAGCATATATATCTAGTATATTTATGAGAATAGATTGTCCTGATCCTCATAAGGAGAATTGTTGTTTTATGGTTAAAAAGAGTTTGAGAGATATGTTTACGGTTAGAAAAATATTCAGGTTGGGGTTAGGTTCATGATTAGACATTTAGAAGTTAGGTTTAGGGGTTGAAATTAGAGTAAAACATGATTTATACTTAGTTGCGTGACAGTGTCATACACTGGAAAACTGCCGATCTACAAGCTCACAGAGCTGGGCTTGTAGATCTGCTTCAGGCTTATGCTTAAAAATGGCACCATAAGCCGTGCGTGTGTGTGCGTGCGTGCGTGCGTGTGTGCGTGCGTGCGTGCGTGTGTGTGTGTGTGTGAGTGTGTGCAACACATTTCTTGTGCATGCTGCCAGTAGGCCAAGGAAGCACCCCCACACGTGTTGTGTTGAAGTTTTATATATATTTTTTAATATTTAACGTTAATTGAAAATAATGGTAGTGAATGGGGTTCAGATTGAGTAGAAACCTTGCCCAAATTTGGAGTCATACGTCATGGATTACTGACATGTCTATGTATTTCCTGTATTTCAACATTAAAATACAAAAAATATATTAATTAGATGGCGGATGTCACATACTGGTAATATGACATCCAAGATCCCCATAGGAGTTATTGGACTCGATCCCTAATAAAATCACTGACTGGGAAAAATGTGCTTGGCCCCTGGTTACACCTATACTGCATGAACAAGAAAATGTAAATACTGGAAATTGTCAGAAAGTATAACATCCCAAATGAATATCTGGGTAATCCATTGATTATTCATGCAAATATGTAGGTCAAGACTGGCATCAATAATAAATACTGCATACATCTGCTGTAAGCTTTATGTATACTTTATGTAGATACATTAATGTACAACATGACCAATAGCTTTTACAGAGAATATAAAAGTTAATGTAGCTATAACCCATATAAGGGCAATAGAAGGTAATATTTTACCCTAACGTTAAGGGTCTTCACTTTTATTTTACAATCAAATAGAAAACTACTGGTTTAGACCTTATCAGTCAGAGATATAACTTCCGACATCAGTGAAACTTTAACCATTATTATCATCAACATTTCTATTATTACCAACATTATATTCATCATCCTCGACATTGTGGCCATCGTTGACATTTCAACATCATTATCATCATCATCAACATTGATATTATTACCATCATCAGAAATAAATAAAATATTATTTTATGATTATCACAGTTATTGCCTCCATACCAACAATGTCATCATCATCATCATCATCATCACCACCATCACAATTACCACAATAATCATTGTCATCATTACCATCATCAATTTCATTATGAATATGTTTAAGGCTTTTGTAAAGAAGACCCCAAACTTGTACTTGAATGAAAGGTTCTGCCAGTAGGCTAAAACATAATGACATAATGTGTATACAACAACAAAAGGGGAACAGAAAACATATACATTATATACACATACATAACTTAAGCATACAGTATATCGTTTAACATCTTACAGGTAGTGATAAATCATTTCACAAATGAAAATAAATACAAAATGTTGGTTATATCTTTTTTTTTTCTTTCTTTTTTAAAGAGGAACACAAAAAGCAAGCAAGGATCTTTAGTTTTACAAACAAAATGCATACAGAATCACATCGATACTCACTGACAGTCCAACATGTTTGGACCATGAGAGAAAAAACAAAAGCTTAATCTGACTGGTACCCTAATGAATAATTGCATAGGCATAAATCAAGCCTGCTCCTCAAAATGTCAATACCTTTTCTACTCAATGGGCTTTTTTGAGTTAAAAAGTAGGCTCCATATAAGCCTAAGCAACAGGACCATACACACTAACTAAAATAAAAGTATTTCAATATTCTGTGGTCCACACAAATATATGATATCAGTCCAGCTGACTCAAGACTGTAACACGTGTCTAGAGCTAAATTCAACCTAAATCTAACCTAGCACTGATCTCTGAGGTTTTCTGAGCAGAGCTCCTGTAATGGCACCTGGGGAGACGAACGCAGCACCAGAGAGACATGACGACATAGTCCAGGTGAGGTTCCACCGCAATGTTCACAGTCCTGACTCTCCTTCTACTCACGTCCTCGCTGTCTCACTCTTTCCTGCGTTCCCTGACATCATGCATCGCTCTGCTGTTCATCATCTCCTGACAGGAAACGGTTTAGCCCTCTGTAAGCGATTCGAGCACGAACATCTTGAACTCTTGAGTTTAAAGTACAACATAAAGCACAGTGAGGTGCATACACACGCACACGCACACACACACACACACACACACACACACACACACACACACACACACACACACACACACACACACACACACACACACTGGGGACACTCACTGTATGCACTGACATCTGCATTATATGGCTGCCTGCCGCACGCACACTCACGGAGACACATTACGCACGTGTACAAACATATCTCAAAATGAGTTTATAATACTTCACATGCACGTAGGAGCATCTGAGAAGGAAATAAAAAGACATGGCAGTTGTGCTTCTTGAGCTGTGTGTGCAGAGGAAAACACATGGCACACATTGATTAGCGGGAGAGTATGAGAGGCAGATGTAGGGGTAGGCTTGGAACAGAGATGGAAAGGGGGGGAGGAGGTGAACAGAAGACAGCATATTTCATATCAGCAAACACCGGCTGGTAAGTCTTAAGAAGGTCTGCTCATGTGTTGGTCCACTGTGTCCCAGAGGAGTAAAGCCTGAGTTATACTTGGTTGTGTACAGGTGTCAAGCACTGAAAATAGCCAGTCTACAAGGTCGCAGCGCTGAGACCTTCCAGATCCGCTATTTTTGGTTGCGCGACACCAGTTTGCAACTAAGTATAAATCAGGCATAGGATGCGCTCTAATCTTTGTGTCCTGGAGCTTTCCTGTCCCTCTCAGTACTCTGTCCCATTGCCTGACCAGCTCAAGGGCTTCAGGACTTGGGGTTGGTCCAGGGGAGAGACTGGCATCTCTGTCACTAAAGCCTCCAGAGGCTGCAATAAAGCACCATGAAGAGCACCATGAAGAGATGACACTCGTGTCTGTGGCAAGTGCAGCTTTGAACAACCAGGCTGAATGATTGTGTGTTTGTGTTGCGTGGTGACAAGTATGTGTATGTGTGCAGTGGTGATGGTGGTGGTTCCAAATCCATGGATGGAGAAAAGTAGGTGTGTGTGGTGTGGTGTGTGTGTGTGTGTGTGTGTGTGTGTGTGTGTGTGTGTGTGTGTGTGTGTGTGTGTGTGTGTGTGTGTGTGTGTGTGTGTGTGTGTCTCTGTGTGCACAGGCAGGTAAGATCAGGAAGTGGGGGAAAAAGACGGCAGGGTCGGAGCCTAGGACAAGGAGGAGCACGTCGCTCTTCACTTCTTGTTGGCGATGCGTCTCTTTCTGGTGGCCAACATGTCGTAGAAGGGATCTCTGCTGATGCTGGCCCTGGAGGAACCAATCAAAGTGTAGCCATGAAATAAATAATAACGCCACATGAGAGAGGGCATCTTTGATATGGAAATGTAGGCACATTTATACAACCCCCCACTTTAACTAGATTAAAAAAAGGGGGGAAAAGTTTGTGCAGTGACCTAGTTTGGTTTCCATGGTTTCTGAAGAACCCCCTACCCCCCCACCACCCGTACTCCGGTTCCATTGCTGTTAGTTTCCCTGGAACCTCTCACTGATTCCCCACTCTAGAACTCTGCCAAGCACATAGTAAAATGTACACACGCACACGCACACACACACACACACACACACACACACACACACACACACACACACACACCTCGCTTTCCCTCCTGCTGTTCAGCAGGTTTATGGGTCTGTGCGAGTGAAAACAATAGTGCTCCAGATTACTGAATCTTCAGCTTTCTCTCTTCCTATTCAGGGCGACGGAAACGACACCCTGCACAACAAGACCAAAGTGAGTCAGGAAGCCATGTGGGCTCTACAGAGGAGCCCAGTTTCATGGCTGCTAAATCCTGTTAGCGGCAGCACAAAGCAAGAAGCAGCTCAACCCCCCTCACTGCGGATACCATTCACGTATACACTGCCACGCGATATAGAGTGGAGCCGTGAGAATTCCCTTTCTTTCCAAAAAGCTTATTGTAATTTTTTCCACAACCCAATTTGTTCACGAAACAAAAACGGCACCGTAAGGTGCCGTACGGGAACATTCAATGGAAAAAGAAAAGAGATCAAACCCAACTGTGAAAAGATGACATATGAAATGCTATTTCCTTTGTTGCTACCCTGCCCATAATGAATGAATATCATCTCAAATATGATCAATGAAATGTAGAAGCTTACATTAAATACACAAATGGATACATCTACATTCTACCTCTCTGTGAGATTCAGTTATCAGAGCCTGTGGTCCACTTTCTCTACTGATGCAACTGATTGATACTAAAAGTGTTCCCCCATGAAACTCCACATTTATGACTGAAAATGAGGTGAAATCACGATTTCCATAAAAAGCCATTTATCTCCCAAGACCCTGGGTTCTCGTGGACCCCTCTGGTGAGATTCACGGCACTGTTCGCTATGGGGGGCTGCTGCTAATGTGTTAGCCCAGTTTGGAGCCTCCTCTTTGGGTTAAGCTTGCTGGGCATAATACTGGCTCACCCCCTGGGGTGCTATAAGCGGTGACTAATCCCTTACCATTTCCCCTGTGAATACACTTGAAGAAGGGGTTTGCAGGGGAGATTGTTACAGTGCACAAGCACCAGCCCTACTCTGCTGAGCCGACTGTCTTTGACATTGTGCCATCTCTTACGCAGGCAATTACAAGGGATTTAATACTGAGGGCACCAGCAACTAGGTTATGTAATACTAGAGTTTCGGGGGGCTACGCCCCCCTCAACACCAGCCGCGCACGGGGCTTTGCGTTTGTTGGTCCCTCCGTGTCCCTGTGTCTGTATCCGTGTAGCTGCAGCACAGAGTGGGCAGTATAGATGGGGATTATGGCTGTTAGAGGCATGTACGCGCACGGGGCCCGCGTGGGCGTGTGTATATGGGGGTAGACAAATTGTGTAAGTAACATTTGCAAAAAGGGAAAAAAAAAAAAAAAATTGTAAGAAAGTGTAATGTAAAAGTTACAAAATGATGAAAAATAAGTAGAAGAAATTATATTTTGTATGTTTCGCGGACCACCAGGGGGTCCGCGGACCCCCTGGTGGTCCGCGCGGAAATCGTGGGATGAGAATTTCCAAAAGGAAAAAAAAAAAAAAAAAAAAAAAAATATGAAGGTGGTTGCTTGTTTTTCTGAAAGCTGGCGAATGGCAGCCCTTTCTGCAAGATGGCGGCCGCCTGGTGTTGTTGTGAGTACGTGTATGGGGGGGGGGGGGAAGACACACACAAACTCCAGAAGACACACACAAACATACACCATCTACAATGGACGAACTGAGCAGCAATATAGACATTCACCACACGAACGTGCATTGTTGACAAAGTGATTGCACAGCCGCTGCAGGCATGACAACCAGGTTAGCGTTAGCGACATGGCAGCTATCACAGCGCCCTGTCCGTCGTGCTGCAACTGCCTGTGATGGCTACAGCAGTAACAGCAAGCTGTCTGCGATGCCATTGTCTGGAGACTGCTCTTAGCGTGACACGACCAATGAGAGTGAGCGCTGTAGTTGTTGCTAAGATACGGTGGCGTCTCTGCCCCATAGCTTGTAGATCTCTCACACATGATTGGCGTAGGCTGCGTTGCCAGGTCGGACTTTGTGTCTAAGCAATGGTCGGCTTATTTTTGCGCGCCTTTGGGCTCGTTTGCATTGTGCGCACGGCAGCGCTTGTTTAGCGTACGTCAGCGCGACGTGGCAACGGACGTGGCAACGTGAAAGGTGATTGGCTGGTGAAAAGAAACACCCGACGTTACACCAGAAATGGTGCCTGGAGAAAATGGTGACCAAAAAAAAAGTTTGGAAAAAAAGGAAAAAAACCCCGCAGCGGCTGCCTGCTGTTGTGGTGATGAGGTCGTGCGCACGGTAAACGGTACGAAGCTGCCTCCCCTTCCGTTTTGTCCGACATTTGGTGAGTATAATTAATTATGTTGCGCGGTGGAAAAGGTGTAGTGAACAGTGAGATGTCCCCTACGCGAGGCGTAAATTCAGTGCGGCCGCCGTGGCGAGTCAGTAGGCGACATGTGGTCTGGCGGTGCGTTGTTTATCCGATAACAGAGCTGTGGGGTGTCACCACCGAGGGTGCGGAAGTTGCTCGCCATTTATATAGTTAGATAGTGGTTCTCAAAGTGGGGTCCGGGGACCCCTAGTGGTCCTTGGGGGGTTCCAGGGGGTCCTTAACATAGAATCACAATCATTTTAACCACTTTATCCATGTACTGTACCGTATATGTTGGCTATTCATAAATATCAGATCTACAAGCTCACAGCACATAACTTTGTGCTGCGCTGTACAGTGAGCTTGTACAGCTGCTATTTTTGAAAATATCTTCTGGGGGTCCCTGGCACAAAACCTTTTCAGAAGGGGGTCAGCGGCCAAATCCGTATTCATTTGGCCTTGACATGAAAAAGTTTGAGAACCACTGATGCAAGAGGTGCAGTATGTGAGAACGTCACTAAACAAAAATCCCATTGACATCATACGTCAAATACATGGAATGGTTCCTCTGTCTATTCTACAGTAGAAGATGCAGAGGTGAGCACAATTCAAGGTGCTTCTGCTGAGTAGACTTGCATTGGAGTCTTACTTGATTGATTTGATCCACTCCTCCTTCTCCTCTGGCGTGGGTGCTGATATCCTATACACCACATGGTTGCCCTCCACCACGCGTCCGTCCGCCTCTGTCTTGCAGGCTTTGATCACCTGGCCTTTGTGATTTGGGTTGTAGAGCTCAAAACAATTCTGCAGGAGAAGAATAAGGTGGAAACAAGTTAATGATCAACTGCAGCATACTGTGATTTCTACAAAACCTCACATAATTAGGTTCTGCACAAATTTGCCAAGATTTGTGATCATGATGTTAGCCTAGAGTTGATATGGTAATTGTGGGGACACGGCATTACAGTGATGTTGCTTTCATTAATTGCTTTCAACCTGACATCCCTATTTTTGGGCATGTCATTATAGAATATTAACAGTATGAAAAATACATAGGGCATAAGTGGTTAATCAGCCATGACCTATATGCCACGGTGTGCTGAGCCATAGAAGTTAAGTGTAACAAGGTGATAATAATGTAGTGAGGTGAGGACACTCACTGGTTTCCTAGGCTCCTCCACCTCCCTGATACTGAGATTCTCCAGAGGAATGATGCCACGAGGTTCCTTGTCCTGGAGGAGACATGGATGAGAGGCAGAGAGAGATGAGACCAAGACAGATAGATTGAGATGAACGGGTAAGAAAGGAAGAACAAGAGGAGACAGGATTCAGGAACAGAAGAGAAACGGTGACATTAACTAATCATGAAAGAGAAATAAGAATAAGAGTAGCAGAGGAAAGAAAGGCAAAACACAGAAAGAGGAGAAGGGGGAGAGAGAGAGATAGAGAGAGAGCGAGAGAAAGAGAGAGACAGAAAGAGGACAAAAATATGCTGTGACATGTTTTGCAAGCTCAGAAATCAACCTTGAGCCCTTGCTCGGTAATGGAGCAGATTGTGTGTGTGTGTGTGTGTGTGTGTGTGTGTGTGTGTGTGTGTGTGTGTGTGTGTGTGTGTGTGTGTGTGTGTGTGTGTGTGTGCAGCAGGCTGTCCAGAGGCCGGGACATAATCATAGTGTCCTGAAGGATAATACCAGGGTAGGAGGAGGACACTGCTGATCTAGCAGCTAGCAGGCATGGAGAGGCACATGCACTGATAAAGATTTCCAAGGACAACTCACACACACACACACACACACACACACACACACACACACACACACACACACACACACACACACACACACACACACACACACACACACACACACACACACACACACACACACACACACACACACACACACACACACACACATACAGACATAAAGTGAAGACACAAATGGATGAATTTGCTCACACACAGACACATATGCACGCATGCAAAACTGAGTACTGTGAAGATGTTAACATTTATCAACGCAAGAACATTCTTCCGAGACTTACTGTTGTGTATTCAAAGTAGTACAGGCAGTTGTCAGTCAGGATGAACCACCTTCTCTTCCAGGTTTTAACTCGGCCCCCTGACAGGAAGAGAGGGAGAGGAGACAGGAAGTGACACAATGACCACAGGGACAGACTGGCGAACTCTCAGGAAAACAATCCCACACAAATAGTTATGTGGGATGATTCTCAGTATAATATAACTGCATGGTGAAGAACAGAGAGAGAGAGTTTGATTATAAAAAAAATATGCATAGCTGAAAGCTGGTGTTAAGCCATTGTACTGTATAATAACGACAGAATGGAAGCCTATGTAACAGTATCTCCAACCAACCAACCTTATTATCTCTTCTACCTTCAAGCTTAGTTAAATGACTACTGTATGGTTGACCACTTGTTTTTAAAGGCAACAAGACAAATTGGCCATCAGGCTCCATAATCAAGCTTGACCTGTACTGTCCGTTAGTGACCTTTATACTGACTCCTGCGTGGACTCTGGCGTACTTGCACATGGACTACTAGGATGTACATTGCCAAACCTTTCTTGACTCTTACTCTTATTTCTCTCCTCTACACAGAGCACCGAAGTCTGACGTCACTGCCGCTAGAGGGCGCTATCCCCCTGGGTCGCGGCGTAATTTTTTGTGTCGAAAACCCCATACCCCATAGGGGAATCTTAGATCACGTCATATAAGACCTGTGTTCCAAAAATAAACAAATCATCTGGGCGTTTCTGTCAGGGGGGTGGCTCTGCATCGTTTATGATATTCATTCATATTTGATACAGCCTGTTTCTGGAGAAATTGTAATTAATTCTGCCTTAAAAGTATTAAAAACAAAATTTCCGCATCTGAAATCACTGTCCCTACATCAGCTGCGTTCATGTGAAATGTAGGCGTTGGGTCATTTGCCTCGTTTCTAGAGTTTATTGAGTTACTCTTTGCGTAAATTTGTACATTTCCACCTTTGGTTGATGCTTCATATCCATATGAGTAAAATCTCCCGGATGATTTGTTTATTTTTGGAACACAGTTCTTTTATGACATGATTTAAGATTCCCCTATGGAGATTTCAACACAAAAAATAACGCTGCGACTCAGGGGGGTAGCGCCCTCTAGCGGCGTCAGTGAAGTTAGGACTTTGGTGCTCTATTTCATTCTAATGTTGTAGCTATGGCACCTGACTTTCCATCCTGCGATCAATAAAGGTCTATCTTATCTTACAAAACCCTATTAGATCTCAGGAGAGATGTACACACTGCAAATGAGTACTTTTAACTCATTAACACTTAAAGCAATCCTGAACACGCGCGTGCACACACACACACACACACACACACACACACACACACACACACACACACACACACACACACACACACACACACACACACACACACACACACACACACATATACACACACACACACACACACACACACACACACACACACACACACACACACACACACACACACACACACACACACACCCGAAGGCACACGCGTAAACAGACAAATACACATACAGTATGTAAACACCAAACCCTAGATCAACTTCAGCATCTCACGTTTGTCTGAGCAAACTTCATCCAAAACAAGCACACAGAGAGAGCAGGCAGTCCAGGCACCAAATTCCAACACTTTGAACCAGAAATTCCCCCCTGGCAGATAGCTAGCTCAGTTGGAGCTAAGTGAGTGTGTGTGTGTGTGTGTGTGTGTGTGTGTGTGTGTGTGTGTGTGTGTGTGTGTGTGTGTGTGTGTGTGTGTGTGTGTGTGAGTGTGAGTGTGAGTGTGAGTGTGAGTGTGTGTGTGTGTGTGTGTGTGTGTGTGTGTGTGTGTGTGTGTGTGTGTGGGAAGAAAACACTAGCTTTGTACAGACGTAAAGCACGGAATACTAAGGCAGTTATCCTTGTGGGATTAAATGTGCATGCATACAGGCAAGCAAAAATATATAATTGTATATGTGTGCACACAGGCACACGCACGCACGCACACACACACGCACGCGCGCACGCACGCTGCCACGCACGCAGCCACACACGCACGGACAATAACATGCACACGCACAAGCATTTGGTTGTTTTTGTTTAAGCTGGTATGTGTGTTTTGGGACTAGCGTTTGACCTAGCATTCCTGATTAGTTCCTCATTGCATAAACTATCAGACAATTGTGCTTTTGACACTGTTGCATTCCCCACTTAATTTTCAATGCAGCTCACATGAGTCCTCATGGTATGGCCCTTACAAAATCACCCATGTTGTGGATTTTCTTCACATTTCAACAGGCTCTCACATGCACGGTTGTATTAGCATGTCCAACATCCCTCATTTCCGCCCAGCGTGAAGAAAGAGATCTGCTAAAAAACACATCTGGCAGGGTTGTAGAGAGCTTAATTACAAATGTTGCCATTGGAAGCTCTTACTGTCATTTGTTTCAAGGCGGATGCAGGCTAAAACATAATAATACTTGCTCTGTAGGCCTAAGAGAAAATGTGGCTATTACCGGACACATGCGTTACATTTGATGAGTCTTGGGAGACGTTACATAGAGATGCTGGAATGTGCAGGTCGGGGCCGCATATGCATATGCGTGCGTGCGTGCGTGTGTGTGTAGTGTAGTAAAGTAAGTATAGTCAACTAAATCCCAGGTTCTACCATACCATAATGGTTACTGTTATAATCTCTCTAAAAGAGTCCAAGTTAAAAGGTAGTCAATAGAGAAACTAATGTGTAAGAGAGAGAGAGAGGTGAGAAGGGACCAGGTGAGAAAATAACAACAGTAATGAATGTGTACAATGTTATGGCGTGGAACGAAGGTACAAATCAAAAACACATGCAAACAAACCAAAACATATGTCAGGCCCTGCCAACAAACCTGAGAAATTACAGAGTGGAAACAAGTCCTGAAAACGGTATTAGCTCACCAGGGAAGTGTAATCAGCATGACACACACACACACACACACACACACACACACACACACACACACACACACACACACACACACACACACACACACACACACACACACACACACACACACACACACACACACAATTGAAGAGTGCCTTTTTAATTCCAGGCATGGTTAGATATTACTAGGCAATTTTAATATAGGATATGACAAGTGCACTGAAGGAAAATGTATGATCTACTCAGCACCATGGTAACAGGGCAGCTTGACACCGGTGTGAACACTATCCCGCCTGTTATGGTGGGCTTTTATTTAAATCACTCCCAAGCTCACAGGCTAAAAATACTTCCTTGTCATTGTCTTCTCTGGCTTTACAATACATGAAATAAAATAAATTGAATGTCTCAAAGGATCTGATAGTATTCAGCCGTATGGATTGCATTCATTTAGACAATTTCCAAAACAGTGAGCAGAGGCACTGGATGAAGATTGCTTAGAGTACAGTACTTGTAAGTTTCGGGGTCCACCATGTAATATCATTCATTTAATTTGGCTCTTTTATGAATACCTTGGTACCTCCTGAATGCCTACATAGAAATCTAGTTTAATAAATGACCGTAAATAAAAATGTCATTAAGTCCATTATTTAAAGTGTGATGCTGTGTTCAAACTAGCAACAACAAAACAACAGGCAAGCCATTTTCAATGGAAAGCCAGTGACATTAAGATACAAACTGACACCCGAGCTACAAAAGCTACAAAAAGGTTGAGCCAGTGACGCAGTGAAGCGTCAATCAATCATATGTTTTTGTTTCACCATTTAACCTCACTTTCTGTCTCCCCGCAATTCCTGCTATGTTCTGTAAATGGAATAAAAACGAATTATTGCTGTTAATCAGTTACTTGTGCTATTTAACCCTACCCTTCTCGTTCACGCAATGTCGCTTCAGCAACACTCAACTGTGACTCGGCAGCAATGTAGTTGGCAAGGCTTGGTCATTTTGTAGCCTCTGTCGCTGGTAGTGTGAACGCAGTAAGTAAGCGTTGATACCACAGAGATGCATGAGACATTCACATCCTTGTTTACATTTTGTGGTGAAGCTATTGGTGAGTTACAGACAGTAAGAATGCTCAAAACTACATACAGTAGTGCGCTAGGGGGGGTCCCCCATCTAAATGATGAATAGTTAGAAGCCAAATGGACCCTCACAGGTCTGTAACGCAGAGCGTGTACTAATGGAAACAAATTTGGTTCCATTCATAGTTAAATGGACAAAGAATAATAACAAATGGGCAGACTCTGGGTCCTTGATAGTAAAAGTGTTGAGAATCAACTGCACTCACCTAATTTGAGCAGCCAGCCCTCTCTGTCTGGGTTGAAGAAAGTGTGTGTCAGGTCGTTCCCATCATCCTCTGGGATCTTAAACGGTTCACTCTTTATGCTCTCGTATAGATTCTGCAAATTGAAGCAGAGTACAGGAGGGAGAGAAAATTAGTGGGTGAGGAGAGAGACTGACGGAGAAACGTAGCAATACAAAATAACCGAAGAGGGATAAATGAGGTGAGAACTGAATTTCCCTCCAAGGATCGATAAAGGTTCATCTTAGAAAGGCAAGCATTAGCACACAAGAGAACTTGCAAATGAACACATGTTCACACACCTCATACACGCACAGACAAACTCTGCATCTTCAATTATTCACACCCGTCCTTAGATTAGCGGTGCATAAAAATAAGGATATTGACAGATTCTATTTCAGTCTTGTAAAAGGAAAGTGAGAGACGGCATGATGACTCACAGAGTTGGTTGGTGTAGAAACTGTTAAAGTGAGACAATGTGTAACACAGAGCTACTCTTTCAAAGTTGAGTCCTTTTGAACTTAAAGTGGAGCTGAGGGCACTTTGGTACACACTTCAGGCTACGTGATTTGAACTACTTTTACTTTTTTCTTCTTTTTGGGGGTAGATTATTAGCATCAGTGGCTGCTGAGCTGCTGATTCACATCCAGCTGAGCTGTAGCGTCTCAATTACCGAGGCATGACTTCTTTATCGGCAGTGGGAAAAAGAATACATTGTCAAGATACACATTCTCTTCCTCTTCCTATCCGTCTCTCTCTCTCTCTCTCTCTCGCTGTCTCTCTCTCCATCTCGGCCTCTGGCTCCTTCTCTGTGACACACTTTAACTGTGACCCTCACTTTCAGTCTCTGTCACTGTATTGATTTGTATCTCTATTCTTACGACACACACACGCACGCACGCACGCACGCACGCACGCACGCACGCACGCACGCACGCACGCACGCACGCACACCCGTGTCTCCTGCATGAGTGCAAAAATGTCAACTGCTGAGCAAAGACGAAAATGCCTGTTTGGGCAAGAGGTACTGCATGAAGTTCAAAGAGTAATACCTCCCGTAGTACGCTTTGAGCTTCATGCAGTACATCTTGTTAACCAGTAGTGGTCCTACCTGACCAGATCTTAATTTCTCAATAGAATAGCAGGTAGACCACCTCCAACCACCGCAGTTGTGTTAGTTATATTGTATTAACATACAGAATGGTTAAAGTAACATTTTATTTACTATGGATTGCACCTTTAATTGAACTTCTGTGATTTAACTCTCCGCGTTAAATGGCCACTGTGCACTCACCCTGAGCAGGTCCTCTGGAAGGTCCCCCCCCTCATTGATGCCTCTGTTCATGGAGATGAAGCGCTCCACGGGGGGTTTGTCTCTGACGTTGGGGTTGTGGAGGCTGGTGTTCAACATGATAATGGCGAATGACAGCACATAGCAGGTGTCTGTAGACAACAAGACAGGCTGTCATTAAAAAAAAAAAAAAAAACGGGCTTGCTTCCAAACAACGTTTCGACAATAAAGTTTGACTGAGCTCCATAGTCTGTCATGTTGCAGGATCCATCCACAACCTAACCTCTCTCACACACACACACACACACACACACACACACACACACACACACACACACACACACACACACACACACACACACACACACACACACACACACACACACACACACACACACACACTGAATGATGTGAAAACAATGTAACAGAGTAGGAGAAAGAGTGGATTAAAGGAATGGGCTGTAAGTGTAAAATATGGGCACATCATGCAGATCTGGTTCACAGATAAACTTAAAAAGAATGCATTATGAGCCATTGTTCTCATCAATTGAGGCTGACAGACATTGGATTGACGGTCTCAAAGCCAAACAAGAACACACAGATTGGTGAGCCTATATATAGCCTGTCAAAATCCATTAGTTCTGTTAATTAATTGTATCGAATTGTGATAAAGAACAAAAAAGTCACCGTACCAAATGCAATGCATAAATAAAGCATGCAATTGCTCAATGCATGTACAAAGAACTCCAGAAGGATTTTGGAGATGCATTGTGCATTCACGATCAGCTCACAGGTCGCAACAAAAGAGGGACCTATATGCCAAACTTATCAATAACAAGATTGACAGCTGGAACAATTTATGATGAATCAGACAGCAATCCATTAACATGTCTCCTCACTTATGACCCTGAATGATAAAACAGAGAATTTAATCAGGGAAGAGCCCTATAATCTAGGTCACACACTCATACCCACAACCGCATGCGCACAATAAGCCACAAAATTGTAATTCAGTCCCAGAACTCCTTACACCGAGCCTGACACTCAGCGTGAATTTTCATTTTGTTTCACTCCATTATGGCCGTGGCTAACGATTCAGGGGCTGGAGCCAGGCTACCGCACACCAAATACCCCTGATCCACGAACTAGTTCCAGCGGATGAGTAGTATCAGTGTGGGTGGGCATGTGTTAATATTCATGACTGCCCTCTTCATTAACATTTCCCTGTAGCTAGCATGTGGACCGAAGGCCACATGTGACCTGTCCAAGCTGTGCTAATGACCCCATGCTATTGATCGCCGATCAATTGAATTATCACTGCTGCTGGAACCACATACAGTATAATGATTACACAGCAATTAGCCACCTAGCTACCACCTAACAACGGAGAACTAATTGTACTGACATGGAGTCAAGATGGGATTGATAGCACCCGATACAGAAGCCTTTGAGGAATTCTGTGAAAGTGTACTCGTTCCCAGGGGGCAGGGATTTAACCATTTAACCACTTAAACCCCTGTAGTTTCAGAGAACTGGACTTGAGGCACAAGTATACTTTGACCACTTTTTCAGTCTACACCAAATCTGACCAAAAATAGCCGATCTACTGCAGCCGATGCAAATTTTCCCCCCAGAATATGGACGCTGGGGTTCAAGTGGTTAAGGCCCAGTATGTTGCCGTACAACAAATTGTGAATATAGCCGATCTACAAGCTCACAACAGGTTGTGAGCTTGTAGATCTGCTATTATCACTTTTTTCCATTCTATTCTTTTTGAAAAGTTTGCAGATTTCTGAAAATTCTTCACATTTTTGGAAGATTTCTGAAAATGGCTGAATACTTCTGACTATAATGACATACCTAAAAATAGGGACGACAGGCTGAAAGTGGTTAAGATTTTGATGATGGACATTTTAATACAACAACAAAACGTGTGCCAGAGGAGACGCACTGTGTGGGAAATGCACTGACCCACACCAACATGTCTGAGGCGCAGCAATGTACAGTTGTAGTCGCATGCTAAAGATGTATATGGTCTTAGACAGGTGCAGCTTTATGAAGGCAAGACAGGGAGCCTGGGGCATTGATCTGTGACTGAAGTGATTGGTCTGTAGCCTTAATAGCCGTTATCTGTCCTGGGGACGCAGTCTGGGACTGCCACATATATCTACCGCTGTGTGTGTGTGTGTGTGTGTGTGTGTGTGTGTGTGTGTGTGTGTGTGTGTGTGTGTGTGTGTGTGTGTGTGTGTGTGTGTGTGTGTGTGTGTGTGTGTGTGTGTGTGTGTGTGTGTGTGTGTGTGTGTGTGTGTGTGTGTGTGTGTGTGTGTGTGTTACCTGTGGACTGAAAGACGCCAGGATTGCATTGGCAATACCTAGAGGCAAAGGCTTCCATCATACGATCAATCTTCTGGGCTTCACCCGGAAGTCTGAAGCTCCACAGAAACTGCCTACAACAGCAGAAAGAGAAACAGAGAGACAGACAGACAGACAGACAGACAGACAGACAGACAGACAGAATTGTGGAACAGAAAGCGAGACATAGTGAAAAAGACATATAGAGGGAGAAAGAGAGAAATACATTTGTTTAATGAGATATTATGCAGTATTGATATTATGCTAATCTAAATGACAATCTATGGATATTCATAAATTACAAATCCTATGCCTCAGCTATTCTGATTCTACAGTCTAATACAGGAGAGAGTATATCTTGATATCAGTGGAGATAACTCTAGTCCAGAGTGTAGCCTTTATAAAAAAAAATTATCTATAAGACCTAAACACATTTAAAAAATAGATCATCATTCTGTTCATCGAAACTGTTAACATGAGGACTGCTAGCCTTCCTTCACAGTCAAAATAACTGCAAGTACGATCACACACGCGCGCACACGCACGCACGCACGCACGCACGCACGCACGCACGCACGCACGCACGCACGCACGCACGCACGCACACACACACACACACACACACACACACACACACACACACACACACACACACACACACACACACACACACACACACACACACACAGCCTACCTTAATGCCTGCACAAGGTTGAGGTCTGCAAACTCATGAAGCTCCACAAACGAATGGAGAACCTTGATGTTAAAGTCATCTCTGGAGGGGACAAAGGGGACACATGTCACATGTCTACAGGTATTTACACTGATATCCAATGGCAAAATAATTCATATGAGGCAGATGGAATATGGAATTAATTTAGACACAGTATGTATATATTAGGCTGCAACTATCGATTGTCTTCTTAGCGATTATTTTGTTGATTACTTTTGCAATTAATAAAATAATGTTTTTTTTATAATAAAAAAATAACACGGAAAAATGTTAATCCATTTTTTATCATTGACTAAATCGTCTTATTAACCACTTAAGCCCTATTTTATACTTTGTTGTAAAATGGTGTCGTGAAAAATAGTGGATGTAGCCAACCTGAAAGTTCGCAACTATTCACTATTCACATTCAATATCTTCATAATCGATTAACTGTTGTACCCCTAAAACTATTATGAGTTAGATCTTCTCAATATGGAATTAATTTAGACACACAGTACAGTCTTTTTTTCTTTTGTCTTTCTTCTTGACATTATCAGGGGGTTAGGGTAGAGAGGGAAATTCTGCTGCCAAGTCACAGCGCCAGTCTCAGACAGAAAGCCGCTGTGTCGCATTGGCTGAGCCAGGAAGCGTGAAAGCCATGTTGTTTTGACAGTCCCATCGCCATTGATTTCACTCCGATAAGAACCACATGTACGCACAGCTCTTTTACTGGCATAGACCCCCCCCCCCCTCCATCCCTGTCTCTGCTGCGCTCCATAAACGCAGACTACCAATTTCCTGGGGCTTTGTGCCCAGGACAGAGCGTGCTCCCCTTGGGGTGGATGTGACACAACGTCAGTGATACAGAGGGACAAATCGACGCTGTCAGGTGGAAACCTTGTATGTCCAAACCTGTTACTTTTCAGAAAAAATAACGTCTGTTCCAATGGATCTAATGTAGTTATTATTTAGTCAAAAGCTCCTGTTAATACATTTCAATGGTTCAATATTTATAATACCCACAGACGCACTTAACCACTAACTTTCATGTCTACGATGTCTACAAGTTCAAATGTTTTTCTACAAGCTCAGAGATTGTCTTAAAGATGCGACGTGTTGTGAGTTTGTAGATCAGCTATTTTTGCAACTTGGAAGTACTTAGAAGTTGAAATACGGAGATACGAGATTTCTGCCCGACAGCAACGAAATGGAAGGCTCACCGTTCCCCTAAGTAGTCCCCGATGACTGTTTTGTTGAGGCCTTCGCCCTTGTAGAGGAACTGTGCTATGTCCTCGGGGGTGTGCTGGAGAAGATCGTTCTCCAGGAGAAACTGGATCCCCTGGAAGAATGAAACACGCAGAGAGATATACACCTCCGTTATCACTTTTGGGTGGATTTATAGCATTGTCTTTAGACCTGCCATGTAGCTGGCGGATATTATAGCAGCTCATTCTTCAAGATACGCGGTTGAGATAGGATCTAGCGATGGGGCCATGGCTTACGGCATCACTGCCAAACTCCCCCAAGAGGTACAGTGCAGAAACAGAAAGCATTTAAGTTTGATGTACTGGTTTCATAATTCAAAAGCAATTATGTAGGAGGAAATCTGAAATTTCCAAGAGAATCATAAAAAGCGAGGCAGCAGGCCAGTGTAATTCAGTAACACCATCTATTGTTGCATTTGACGGACAAGGGGAGCAGTGTGGCTCGCAAGCTATAGCTGACCTTTTTGGGGTCCATGTTGAATTTCTTTCTCCCCATAGCGATCTGTTTGTTTCTTTGTGTTGTTTTGCTGTGGTAAGGAAGCAAAGACACATCCATCACTTATCACATCTACGTACAGTATATTCACACAGACACCTTTTATCAGTTCACGTGCAGCATGCATAATCATGTGCACTCAGACACATACTGCGTTAGCCAAGGGTGTGGTTTTGCAAACAGACTGTTGCAGTTGTTCAGCAGCTCTCTTGTCAGGTAATGGTTAGAACAGCAGGACATATGGCATTACATCTACAACTGTGTTTGCTGAGGGAGGAAGTTAACTACATGAACCCTATATGCAGTACTTTGTCAGACAACAAATTGCTAAACTAGGTGATCTACAAGCTTGCAGATCTGCTATTTAAAAATAAAAAAGGGAATGTTTTTGAATGGTTTTGAACATTTTCAGCTATAATAGTAGGCGAACACCACACTCAAAATAGGGATGCCATGGTTAAAGTGAGCTTTGTCAATCAAGATGATCATTTCTATGATCAAGAAATCATAGAAATGATTGCGCTCTAGCTAATGACAGAGGGAGAGAACAACTGAAGTTATTTTCATTTGGTCTCATGCTCTCTCTCTCCCTTTCTCCCTCTCTCTCTTGTCCCTCCATCTCTCTCCCTCTCTCTTAATCCCTCTCTCTCCCCTGCCTCAGTGAGACAATGTGACAGGGGCATGGACCATTAGGTTCCGGGGGCAGAGCGATCTGCTATTTAAAAATAAAAAAGGGAATGTTTTTGAATGGTTTTGAACATTTTCAGCTATAATAGTAGGCGAACACCATGCTCAAAATAGGGATGCCATGGTTAAAGTGAGCTTTGTCAATCAAGATGATCATTTCTATGATCAAGAAATCATAGAAATGATTGCGCTCTAGACTCAAGGACTACCAAGGATGGAGCTAACCAGGTGCAAGAGGCCAGAGCATTACAATCCAGAATAAAAATAAAAGGCTTGCACACTGACAAATGTTTTTCGAATGCAATAATATACATTCATTCATTTACAAAGTGAAAAAGTTACACAGTGGAAAAAAAGGAGTGGATGTTTCGGTCCTCAGACCATCACCAGCACTCCAAGTGAGCTTAGGCAAGAAAAACTGGTCACATTTTGTACGAGGTTACATGAGATAAGCTGACAATGCAGTGTATTTGCGTGTTTGCAGATGAAGCGTTAGTGAAGTGCATGTTAGCAAGAAAAGTCTTCACTCCCAGTAGTATTCACTCTTGGCTAATTTTGGCTGTGTTTACATGTACTATATACCACAGAGAGCTCTCCACCTGAGCAGGTGTGCGAGTGCGTATGTATGTTCCCTACTCTTCCTGTTTGCCTAAAATAGCCTGTGCACCTTCGCCAGCTGCACCTGGGACAAAGGCTGTCACATGGTGTCACTCTGCATCACCCACCAATCAAAACGAGACCTCTGAATGGAGAGGGTTTAGCAAATGTTTAGCCATGGGAATACTGCGCTTTACTCAACAAACAAAAGGGGGATAACGCAAACATACACAGAAATTAATGTTAATATGCACTCACACTCATAAGGACAGGTGTGAGGCTTTTTTTTACCAGAAAGAAAGAGAGATAGGAGAAAGAGCCACAGGAAGGGAACTCACCTCTCGCCCACACAGGTTAGCTGCTCAATCTCAGTCATCACTTCTGCAATTTCGAACTTCAGCCGCTGCAGAGCAAGGGACAGGACTTTAGCAAAGCTCTGTGAGTTTTTCCATGGACCACAATTAGTGTTTTATCGATTCCAATAATGACACAGAGACAGGACAGACATGAGTACCGCCTCGCCCCACCGGCCAGCGGAAATGCAGTACATGTGGCACGTTTGATTGACGTGTTATGTGCCACTCCACTGTGCTCATCCGGATGAAAAGTTATCTTAACCATTTTAAACCTGGTGTCCATGTTTTGGGCATGTCATTGTAGGCGAACATTTTCCCAAACTTTCAAAAGATTCAATAGCGAAAAAAGGCAATCTACAAGTTCACAACGCGTCGCTGTGACCTCGTAGATCGGCTGTTTTTGCTATTTGTCATAAGACAAGTATATAAGTGGTTAATGTTAAGCTACTGCTGACACTGGCACAAATGAACCAACTGTTTCCTCCGTTTATAGATTTTGCATGTTACTCACCTCGATATCGTCCAGGAGCTCTTTTTTCCTCCGTCGTATATTGGACAGCTCATCTCGCTCTTCCAAAGACAGGTCTTCGGGTACTGTGAAAGAGAAAATGGGTGACAGAGAGAAAGAGAAAGGGAGGGAGAGAGAGAGAGAGAGAGAGAGAGAGAGAGAGAGAGAGAGAGAGAGCACTGTAATAATGGGATTAAAATCCATTCACCTAACCTGTCAGACAGCCACATAGATTAGGCTGCCAGTGACCTTTTCATAACTACTGTATGAACCCATCCCAAACACATTACTCATGACCCAGTTTAGTACACTATGATTAAAGTGTGGCAGGTGCCATATTCAGAGTGAGACTCATCTACTACAGTAAGTATCTTATTCCTTAATTCGAACCCAGGACTTTCCACACATGGGAGACCAAACCTTTGCTGCTCATCCAAAGGGGAATCCCTCCCCTGGACAAAGGGAGATATTTAGGCTGCTTGCTACAGGCAGAGCTACTCTTCTACATTCATTCAGCGATCACTGACAGGCTCCCATAGTAACCACCTGGATTCCAACCTCGGTCTCCAGCATGAGAAACTATCCACTGCTGTACCTAAAGATAAAGACAGATTTTTGCCATGTTTCTGTCACCAGTGCCGAGCAGTCCAAGACTGCAGAGTGGAAAAAAGATGCCCTCCATTAATTAAAGCTACACTCTGTATGTTTTATGTCCACTCCACCTCCCGATGGAGAGATGTAATTGCAACAAAGTCCGAAATACAACAAAGATGGCGGTGCATCTAGCGTTCAATTCCGGTGCGCCGTCTGCTTCAAATAACTATTTTGAGATGGTCAATATATATAGGTAGAAAGCGGTTCCGGTAGGAGACACAAAGGAGACACTTTGTGTCTCCTACCGGAACCGCTCACGGTTATTATTGGCTTAGGAATGCGACAAAAACTAAAAAATATCAATGAATTCAAGTCTCCATGGGGTGACTAATCGATAGAAAAAAAGTAATTTTGGGGGTGAACTATCCCTTTAACATCATAGAGATTGGTTAAAATAACGATAAATGATGAAATTAGTCCCGGATTGAAGCTTTAAGACCTGTGCGTTTGACACATGCTCCCACCGCTGAACATCTGGCAATGCCTGCATCTTCAAATATTAGTTTTCTGATAGCTGGCCCTCTGCTTCCTCATCGGAGGTAATTAACACTGCAGAGAGATGTGGGTCATATACCAACTGGAGCAAGAATATCAAATAACATGCACATTTTACAGCATGTCAACCACCAATGAGCACACAACAGTTCATACTGTATGTATGCACAGGTGGGCTGTCTCTCTTTCTCACGCACAAACGCATGTACGCACGCACGAACACACACACACACACGTGCACACGCAACACACTACACATACACATATAGTACTGTACACGCACGCACACACGCACGCACGCACGCACGCACGCACGCACGCACGCACGCACGCACGCACGCACGCACGCACGCACGCACGCACGCACGCACGCACGCACGCACGCACGCACGCACGCACGCACGCACGCACGCACGCACGCACGCACGCACGCACACACACACACAATAAATCACACTACCAACGTTCTGTATTATTCAACTGTAAGTCCCCAGAGCCGGCTCCTTATCGTTCATTTAACCGTGCCACGTCAACCTCTCTCCCCCCAGACCCCTCAGAGCCCCCCCCCTCGTAATACTCCTCCGCACATCACACATCACACAACCACAGGAAGTAGGTCATTTTCACATGGAGCTGTGGCACATTGTGCTTCTCCTACGCCATCCTTCTTTTTCTCACACACACACACACACACTCACTCTTCTCTCTCACACACTCTCTCTCTCTCTCTCTCTCTCTCTCTCTCTCTCTCTCTCTCTCTCTCTCTCTCTCTCTCTCTCTCTCTCTCTCTCTCTCTCTCTCTCTCACACACAATCATTTTTCCACATCCATCCTTGAGCTTGAAGTGGGGGTGAGAGCAGATTCAAATCCCCCAACTGAATCACAGCACTAAGCAGCTTTGCGATTCCGACTTTTACTGCCCCTGTCTTATTTTCCTATTCAATAACAGAGGGAGAGAACAACTGAAGTTATTTTCATTTGGTCTCATGTTCTCTCTCCGTTTCTCCCTCTCTCTCTTGTCCCTCCATCTCTCTCCCTCTCTCTTAATCCCTCTCTCTCCCCTGCCTCAGTGAGACAATGTGACAGGGGCATGGACCATTAGGTTCCGGGGGCACGATGCTCACATTTACTGATGGTTCCTTCAGTCACGGATGGGCGAGAAACACAGATGGCTGAAGATGGCTCTCGTAAACGTGCGACCGTCCCTTCTCACACGACGAGGCCAACGCGGCATCTGACAGACCGACTTGTACCGAAACTAAACCATAAAATGACAGAGAGCGAGATTACGATAAGCTGAGAAGTCAAGTGTGGGGATATTTGGCTAAAGACAGTGGGAAAGCGAAAGGCTTTTTGAAAGATGAAAGAAAACCCTGATGCGTACGTAGATGAGATGGAACGGGTTAGTAGGGGACAAGTTGTAGAAAACAGAGTGAGAGCTAGAGAAAGAGACAGACAGACAGACAGGGATGGCACCCTTCCCACACACACACACGCACACGCACACACGCACACGCACACACACACACACACACACACACACACACACACACACACACACACACACACACACGGAGAGAAGGTAAGACAGATGAGAGGAGGTGCACAAAATGTGCCAGTCTGTCACCCTCCTGTCTTCTGGTAAAGGTCTTCATAAAGCTGTGATTGTGGAACAGGGAGCCCCTGCAGGCAAACTATGTCTGTGATACGCAAACCACGATGCCATCCCGCCTTCCCTGCCTCAAAGAGCCCATTTGCCCAGAGAAAGGGACAAATGTGCACCCACTGCGCTGGGTGTCAGTCCCCCACCTCCACTGTGTGGTTTCATGTAAGAGAAGAAAACACACAGTAATCTGATATTACTGTGTGGATTCAACTAGTTCTCTACTGCCCAGTGCTGGCATCTGTTGCATTATTCATGAATATACAATGCCTGGTGAGGAGTGTGTAAGTGCATGGTTATGTATGTGTGTTAGTATGTGGAGTACTGTAGCCTATATGTCTTCCTATAGAAACCTGCCCTGCTGAAAAAATCCATATGGCTATAGACAAATACTCCATGTTTAACCCCAGGCATAGGCTTATAGATTACCAATGCAATACCACTCAGCCTTTTCTTATGGCTTAGAGGGCTGGCTTTCCTAGTAACAATCAATACATCATAATAATGCTTTAAACTTGAGTGCTTCGGTATTTCCCTTTGGAGCATTGAATGGAAGAGTATGTAACTACAACTACAACTAACGTCCCCCTGCACTCAAAACATGCCCTCTATTATATGTGCAGAACTTTCCACTAAGATGGCCTTTTCACATTCTTCCATGGCGGTAGGGAGCTTCTCTGTACTGCCTCAAAATCTGAACTGTGTGATGTCACTAATCTCGCAAACCTATCATGGATGTCAAGATTCAATTCAGTCTACAACTTCTCTGTCAATTCAACATTATTTTGGGCGAGATTTTAAAAATTAGAAAAGAAAGAAGAGAATACTTGATGAATTGAAAAAAAAGTACTTTTTGTGGTGAAGTACTTCTTTATGCAAAATATTAGACAAAGTATATTTAGATTCTTTCAAACGTGTCTGGAGGGGGACTTCAAAGTCTGCTGTTGTGCAAGCTTAGTGCCTGGTGGTCACTGAATTTGCACCCTCGCTTTCCTCGTCTTTGTCTTCCGATCTCGTCCTACATTCATACCCCTCTTCTAACCGTGGCTAGGTCCCTGTGACCTCTTGGGTTCAGGAAGAAGGTCAATGAGGTCAGAATGTGAAGTGTAGTGCAGGGTCAGACTGCTACTCCTATGGTAGGGGTAGTTAAAAGTAATCTCTGTGACCAGGCATGTTACCAATTACTGACCACCTGACAGAGACTTCACAGATTTAATCAACATTCATTACTTTTAACAGTGCTTAAAGGACAACATTACCATCAATAAATGTCAGTCCGTTCCTGGCTTTGCACATATATTGTGCTGTACATAAACATAAACTATTCTTCTGTTAATGAATGGCTTTAGTTTCCGCATTTACATAGTTCTCCATGGTCATAAGAATGTTACAGAACGTTCCTGAATAATTGAGTCAGTGTTGGCTAAAATCATTGTGTGGTTAATGTTCATAAACTATTCTTCATGGACTGTTTTTGGCTAGACTTTTCAAATCGCTATAACGCCCATTGAAACGTGCATGAAATTTAGTGTGTTGGATCTCCGTACCTATCTCAAACAAGTTTCAAGTTGATTTTCATTCTGTACTGAAATTAATGGAACCCATGGCTTCCTCTCAAGGCTTTGGAAAATGCCAGTAGTGTCAAGTATCCACAAGTTTCCTAGTGAATTATGGGAATCAATAGTCAATTTTATCGTCAACAAGATCATTTGATGTAGTATAAATAAGCCTTAAGAAAGCCTTGATGTTAGATCATCTGGGAGAATGATCTATTTGTTATCTGGTCTGGTCATGGTTAATGTACATGATCCCAGCAGTAAGTAACTTATGTCTAAGAAGTGACATATTATGAGTCCATCATAATCACTTCATTAATACGGTCACTTAAGAGTGGCCTTGCCTCACTGGGTCACAAGAGTCAACTCAATAAAAATACATCACATACAAATTATTCATGGCATCGATGACAGAGGCTTTCTTTCAAATACTGATGGATGAAGAACTCCTGATATAATCTCAAATGCTCTAGTTGATATACACAGGGTTCACTGTCTGGGTTACAATCCTCTGCCTTTGCATAAGGGCATTGGTGGCGACTCTCTGGCATGGCTGCCCAGGCGAGCTCTCAGATTGAACCAACAGATCCCAATCATCTGAAGTCTGAAAACCACTCAGGTTCTTGAATAATACATGACTCTTGCTCCTCATTCCAGCCAGTATGAGATTCTTGGAAAGGCCCTGGCAGACATTCCAGACAGGAATGACCTGGGTCCCGACTCGAGACAGCCAACTGACTGATGCTCTGGGAGATAGAAGTGAGAGATGGGGATCTGGACCATACGCTGGATGGGCAGCTATTGGCAGATCACTAGGTCAGAAGTCCCATCGACGATTACGCTTTTCCAATCTCCTTGGCACGGGAGCCGCATTGAAGCTGGAACTGCATACTGATCCACTTGAGTGTGCTGAGGTGGGGCGGGGGGTCGATAGGAGAGGTGGGTGTGATAACTGGTTGTCTTGTTCTTCGTTACATTGGTTTAGATTGCACTAGCTGCCCATGGTGGCAGAACTGGTGCAAAGTAATCACAGTATTAACCACTTTCATCCTGGTGTCCCTATTTTGGGCATGTTATAGTAGGTGAAGATTTTCAAGGGGAGAAAGGGTCTCTTACCATTGATCTGAATTTTATTAATTTCATTGTTTTTATTTTCATGTTTTTTCTTGACTTTTCATGCCATGTAGATCTTTGAGATGTGTCAAATATAAAGTGCTAATATAATTGATTATTATTATTATTATTAAGATTTTCAAATATTTCCAATATTTTTTTTAAATAGCGAAAGTAGTAGAGTAGTACAAGCTCACAATGCGTTGCAATGCTACACATTGTGAGCTTGTATATCGCCTATGTTAGCTATTTAATGTTTTAACTTAAATGGACTTCAAACTCAACCCTCATACTACCTTATGGCTGACAATAAATTAGTTTTATAAAGTTCTGTCAGCACGGCCCTTTTACATCATGACTGCAGTCACCAGTGACAGCAGCATACAACGGGCGAAAGTCACTTAAGTTCCCGAATTCTTCCAGGATTTCTACAGGACAATGAAGAGGATGTGTGCTCTGATTACAACCACTGGCCCACAGTACACCCGTAACAATGGCAACGCACATAAACATGGGCAGCACCGCACAACATTTCCCACTACACTACAGAATCTAATTCAGGAGCTCTTACACAAGTACTACAGCCTCCACATTGTGCTGCTGCAATCGCTGCAAGTATGTGCAACCCAGCTGAGTTCTAAATGATGTAAGTAGGTTGGAAAACTGTGTCACGCTCGGTGACACACAGACAAACAAACCCTGTGGGAAAGATGTCAAGATTCAATTCAGTCTACAACTTCTCTGTCAATTCAACATTATGCAGGAACGCTTAAGTGAAAATAAGATATCTACAGTCAGTGTGACTGAAACAAAAACATCCTGTATGACTAATGCAATACAATATAGCAGTAAATCCTTGATATAAAAACAGAGTAGTAGAAAGTAGAAAGATCTTTTAACCGCTCTACTTTGTTGTACGACTAAGAGCAAAAATAGCTGATCTACAATATCACAATGCATCGTACCAAAACGCGTTGTGAGCTTGTAGATGTGCTAACTTAGCTATTTTGGAAGAATTCGAAAAGTTGTGTAAATTTGAAAAAATGTTAACAATTTCTTTGCCTGCAATAAAATGCCCAAAATAGGGACAAACGTGGGTCTTTGTATCATGCCTGCAAAGCTTTTCATTGCCTGACTGAAATACGCACCATATTGCTGCCTACTTCTCTGTCTGGGTCCCATGACTGACATTCCAACAGCAAAGAGCCACACAGGAACATCAGGATGTCTGTGTCCTTATGTTAGTCTGTAATGGTCTGTAACATAGCTCAGTACTGGTGAACTGGCGTGCGGATCCTAAGTCGTTTCCCTCCCAGGTATAGGTGGGATTGTGGCTGGTATGTGTGTAGTAATTGTTCCCTTCCCTTTGCACACCCACTCCAACCTTTCTGGCATGCACAAACACACACACGCACCAAGGGATGCATACGTAAAAAGGAGCGACACGTGCAGACACACACACACACACACACACACACATGCATGCATACTGACGGCTCCGGTGACAGCTCCTTTCTCTTTGACAGATGACTGTAGCCGTGTGGAAATAGCCCACATTCCTCTCATTCTGAAACCTCCCGGGCTGGTCCAACCAGCCCTCTAGAGCTGCACTTCCCCTACTGTCTTTTCTTGATTCTATCTCTTCCATCTTCTCGCTTCACTCCTTCGTTTTCTATTAAATCCTTTCACTCTTCCGGTGCTACTTACTTGTTTGCACCCCTGTCTCTCCCTCACTTTGGACTCACGTATGCACAGACGCACACATTACTATACATGTCGGTGATACCTTAGTTTCGGCTGGAAAACTCTCTGCCCTGCCATCAGCACACCTAATAAAGAAATCCAACTACCAAAAGGGCCGTTTCTCCCCTTGTAAAGGCCCTATTGGATATCTATTACCCTCATCTCCTGGCCCGTGGAGGGGATGATGGGATTTTGGCCTGTGTTTCACATCAAATCAGCAACACTGCAGCAACAGCAGTAGTACTAT
The DNA here is from genome assembly GCF_963454915.1 of Gymnoscopelus microlampas. Lineage (NCBI taxonomy): Eukaryota > Metazoa > Chordata > Actinopteri > Myctophiformes > Myctophidae > Gymnoscopelus > Gymnoscopelus microlampas. Next base: position 17,349,241 of record NC_139948.1, read on the forward strand.
AGACTAGAGTGATGTCCTATTAAATATGGTCCATTCACTCTGATTCACATTCACAACTTTTATGAGGCTACAGCAGCACGTAGGCTGCTGACTTCAGAGAGCCGACTTTGTAGATAATCGGTTTGACAAAACATTATTGCACTAATTGCAGAGCTGATTCTTATAGCTTTAGTACATCAATCTGACTGTAGCACATTATTTGTTGAAAAGCTTCATGCAAGGAGAGTGACATAGGCTTACACAAGCACAGACTTGTGGAGTTTTTTTCTCATTTAGTTTAAACCAAATTGATTCTTGTCTTCATACCACAACAGCACAGAGCAGCCAAAATCTTCCAGTAGGATCTCTTTTAACCTTGAAGTTATCCTCCGATTCATAAAGATTAAACGGATTATGCTATGTACGCAGCCCAGCCTCACCCCTCCCACTTTATCACTGTACCCTCATGACTCTGGTATTAGTAGCATTGATTTAGCACTGGGCATAAAACACCCTGATTTATTAGTACTCATATTTCCCTTCTAAACCAAATGGCAGCAGAGAACTTTCTATCACCGGCCAAGTCAAGAGTGAGACATAATTTCGATTTGCCACCAAATGAATGCCTTTTTTGTCCTGCTTAAAGCGTGCATTCCCTCCATTCATTCAATTTCTATACTACTTGCACTGGAGATGGACGAATGTGGTAATATCAGTTTAGTTGTCTCGAACATCAGGAGTTGTAATAAGGGGAAGTCAGCAACCATAAAAAACAACAGAGGTTAAAAACCCTCTCTGTGTAAATGGAGACAACATCTTCCCACTCGTCTCTTCAGGATGGACCACAAGCTGCTAAGACCATCAGCCTGCTAAAGACATCTACCTGATCTGAAAAACATGTTGTTGTCACTGGATTCCGCAGTGGGAGAAAAATAAAGACAGTATCTTTGAGAAAGCATGGATCCACAATTCACCTCTTTGGTGATCTGTATGGGGGAACAAAATAACACAATATATCTAAGATCAAATATTTCCTCTTTAAATACTTTTAAACTAGCGTCCATATTTTGGTCATGTTATTGTTAAGTTAAAAAAGAAAGTTCTTCAAAAATTGCCAAAATAACAGATCTACAAGCTCACAGATTGAGTTGATCTGCTATTACTGCTATTCGTCGTACAACAAAGAATATATGACTTAAGTGGTTAACTGGCTATAATATTTTGTCAATTACAGTATATAAGAGTGACCTGTTGCTTATATTAGCTGCCATGTCAGAAGAGGCATCCATCCAAATATTCCTTTCATGAGAAGTAGATTAATAATCAGAGGGTACATCAAACGCAACCCAGCTGTTTGATTCTTCAGAGCCTCTGTGGTCCCCTAAAGCAATCACTTGAAGCTCAAAGCCTTCTTCACGGCACCCAGCAGTCACAGTGACTTATTCATGCCTGGTGCAGACTACAGTTCCACTTTAAATGAAACTTCCTTTTTCCTCTGAAGATTAAAAACCCCTTCTAATGGAGCTATTTTGTGTCACAATCCCTGGACAAATTAGATTAGTGGTTCTGGCAGCAGGATCCGTTTTCTTTATCTTTGCCCAATTATCAGCCTGAGTGCCAGGCTTTGATTATCGTTGTTGATCTTCAATTTAGATATAATTTCCTCCACAGTAAAACACAGAGATATGAGACTCTCTCTCAACTAAATGCACATTTTTGTGTTACACCAGCTGATTTCTGGCTCTTTTTTTTTTACATGTGCGACCAATAAGCATGCTGGCCATCTGTGTGTCTGCCATCTGTCGACTGCAGAAAACCGGAGACCTGCTCTTACCTTATCACAGTCTCCATCCTGCTACTGTCTCCGTTACAGAGGAGAGAGACCATAATCTAGGAAGGAGGATGGCTACAGTATTAACAATCAAACAATTTAAAACCTTCTCTTTACTACACACCGTTTGTACACACTATGCAAAGTGCATAATGCATAGTGTTAATTGTGGGTCCATTTGGTTCCATTTAGAACACTCTCGGAGTGACATAATAGCCGTGAGGAGTTTACTGTCTAAGGCAGTGGTTCTCAAAGTGGGGTCCTGGGACCCCCAGGGGTCCTTGAAGGGGTCCCAGGGGGTCCCCAGCAAAATGTGTTAATACAGCATCACAATAATTTTAACCGGTATATCCATACTTTATACTTTGGCTATTCAAAAATAGCAGATATACAAGCTCACAGTGCAAGCTGCGAGCTTGTATCTGCTATTTTTGAACATTTTAGAAAAATCTTTTTAGATGGGGGTCCATGGCCAAATAGTGTATATCAATTTGGGGGTCTTTGGCACAAAAGAGTTTGAGAACTACTGGTCTAAGGTAGTTGCTCAGTATGATTTTTATTTTTTAAATTTGCCGTTGAAAAAGGTAGGCTTCACATAGTGAACAGTAGTGAACAATTACAAGTGTCAGTCTCACTTTAGACGCATTCTCAGACTTCTATTACAATTATAAGTCATTAAAACCACATTTTTGTACAGAATATTAAAAATAAAAATGCAATTCTATTTTCCTTACAATTTTGCGAGTCCTATGCAGGCAAGTACCCTAGGGGTAATGAATCCCTGGTTGAGAACCCCTGGTCTAAAGGGTGAGGCATTAAAACTAACCTGCATTCTGCAACTACCCTTTTGCCTTCTTCTTAATCTTCAGCATCCAAAATCGGTCTAGACAAAGAGCTCTCCTAGCTGACAGAGGATTCAACTATTGCACAATGACACCCACACACAGAAGTTTGAAAGCAGGCACGCGTGGGTGTTCTTTGGCCTTGCTAAGCCAGGAGGACTTTTCTGTATGCTGAGTGTAAAGTGAACACTAGTGAGATACTGTAACGGCAACGTAAAGTAGCACAGCTCCCTACTGCCTTCACAATATCTGCAGCATCCACAATGTCACCCTCTCCTACCACCATGCATCACTGATCCCGGGGCAGCCTAACCTCCGGATAAGGCCATTTAATCCTCTATCCACCTTGTTAAACTGATACTCGTGGAAAGCTTTGAGAGGTGCAAAACTATTGAAAAGTTATTATTTGCAATTATGACTTATACTTTCATGGGGTACACAGTAAAATGTGTTAATTTAACTCAGAATGTGTAAAAAATGACTCAAATTAAATAAAATTACACTCAGGATTTGATGTGTATTACCTCAAACTAAATGAGGTTTGTTTGAGTTTCAGGTATATGGCCTTGACTGAACTTGTCTAGTCGATTATAAGGTCCTCCACTCTCGCTCACCGTCAGTACTAGTGTGAGGGTCCTCAAACTCTACGTAGAACCCCCACAGCCCAGTGTGACTCACTCAGGAAATAACTGGAAAGTCTACCAGTCACCAGTCTTATATGGAGACCCTGCGCAGACAAGCTCGCCTGCGACAGAGACACAAAGGCCAAGGAGGAAGTAGCAGTATTGACTGATCTACTTATATTGGGTTTGAACCTTCCAGACAGTACATCTGTAAAAAGAGAAGTCCAGAGAGAGAGAGAGAAAGAGAGAGAGAGAGATAGAGCGAGAGCGAGAGAGAGAGAGAGAGCGAGAGAGAGAGAGAGAGAGATGGAGAGATGATCTTGCTTCCAGGTAACAGTGCTGCTGCCTTTTGTTGTTGCCTGTGAGCTGGAAAAAGACATTAGACGGCAGAGAGATAGCTCATAACACCAGTCAGAACACCAAGGATCACTTTGTTACACAGCTCATACTGTAGGCTGTAGGGTGCTGCGTTACTGCTCACTAGCGAGCCTGGCTCTTTAGCTGACTGGTAACGTACGTACTTTCGAATCCAGGGGTCCCGGGTTCGCCTCCCGGCCGTGCTAAAATAATACCTTTCAGAAGACCAAGGATCACTTTGCTGCAGAGAATATGTGGGTGGTATATATGCGTGAGAAAGAAAGTAGTGATTAAACTACTACAGAAACTCTGAGATACTAAATCTCCAAAGTTACAAAATGAAAAAGCCTTTATTGAATTGTCTGTTCCATTGGCAAGCCACTCTACCTTCACCAGGAGATATGTTTTCATAGTTTATTCATGTCACACTAGTATTGTGGGATCATATAATATGATCTGAATGTTATATGTATTTTAGATGGCGAGTGTATTTGTCTACAGTTTGCTTGAAAAAATTAAATCTGCAAAAGGCAGTTACAGTGTGTGGGCTTCCCTTTCTCTGTTTGTAATCATGGTGGTTGAGGTCAGGTCGGATTCATGCCCATTGAGGGCATTAATCTGTTGAATAGCACTGCATTCATTTGTAATTTAACACAGATGGTGAACAAGTCAACTAGAGTGTATTGCCATTATGCTGGGCAAACATCTGCAACCTGTTTAGACCACATATTTACTAATAACAAAAATTTGAATTGTGCTCTAAGCCAGTTTCAGTCCTTCCCTGTGTGGTTTACTTACTATATTGTGGCTATAGCAAGAAAAAACATAACTCCTAAACAAGGGCCTAAAGTACTGTATAAGAGGTCATAATAGAACATTTTGTGAAATGTATTTTGTTAAGAGACACTGTATAGACTGTTGAGTCGAACCAAGTGTTGGCATTAAATGAGGTGGAAAAAGCCCTTGAGTTATTTACTCTTGAACTAAAATATTTGTGGCTGATCAGCATTCAGCATGTCCCTTTAAGACAACTAACTATTAAAGCATCATCAGGTTTGATGAACAACTCATGCATTAAAGAGAAAAAAAACTGCAATAGATACTAAAGGAACTGACTTGAGTGAGAGAAATAAAGTTACAAAGTTAAACACAAAGAAGAAGAAAGCATAATATGCTTTCTTCCTCTCCTGAATTCCCCAAAATAGCAGATCTAAAAGCTCAAAACAATGTCATGATACGTTGTGAGCTTGGAGATTTGGTGTAGAAAAAGGACGGTACTATGTATAGACCCTGGGGACCCCGGTGGGACCCCACTTTAGAACCCCGGTCTATAAGGTTTAAGTTGTTGAATATCATTTAATTGCCAATATTGTCAATATTTTCAACTTGAAGGAGGAATTATTTCCCTAGGTTTGGAAATCTGCCAAGGTACCTCAGCTGAAAAACAAACGCAAAGATTCTCAGCTGACCCACTACTATTCAAATGTTGAGCAAAAACGACACGTTTTCATTTAATGAATTGAACTCTGAGTTGCATTTTGCAGAATGCCTATAAGGCAGGTCACTCTACTCCACATACAGTAGATCAGAATAAAGCTGCAAAGCTCACACTGCCCTGTCAGTTTGGGTGTAAGGCAATGCAGAGAGAATGCATGATGCCAGTCTCTCATGGCTCAGAGGAGCATATTAACACAATAGCAAGAACCCTTATGACCCTAACTGACCTGAGTGGAATGCTTTTGGTGTGTTGTGATGTTTCATTTTTTACTTGACATTTACTTGACTGAACCTGTTTCTTATTGAGACTTGACTTGTGTTATTTACAGTACTGAATTGTTATACAGTATAGGCTTGTGGGGTGGGTGATGGCTGAATTAAGTAGTCACACCTTGCCTGAGTCAAAGTACAGTAATTAGACTAGGTGTGCACACATCTGTTGCACAGGGGATAATTCAGCCATCCCCACACACTCAAGGGACAGAGAGAGCCTCTGTCATGACACGTTTTTATCTTACCTTCAACATCTTATTAATATTTCCAAATAACATCACACAATGTAACACCACAGCACACAGCTACTGATGTGCCATGACTGACCTGTCACTCTTGGTTCAATGAACCCTAAAGTCCAGTTTATAGACGACATACACAGAAATTACCGTTCACATGCGCAAGGCATCTTTATTGATAAACAAGGGAAACTCCCTCTATATTATGTGAATACAAGAACAGCAAATGAATGATATTAAAACAATACGACCTGATATATCACGAAGGCAATTCGCTCCACATCTAGGTCTGCATGCAAACAAGCGTTCGGTTGAGCGCTTGGAGAATTCTAAGGTTCTTATCTTTAGCATTCAGTATATCAAAAACAGTGGATGGCACGTTCAGCCTTCTAATTGGAGTACAGCTTCTGTGCTCCACACTCTATAAAGTAACGGTTGACGGCCCAAGGTTCCACAATGGACCATCAACCCCTCCTTGGGTACGAATTTAGTACCCACAACACCTAAATGTGAACAGTATTTTATAGCAAATTACTTTATAGCATAACATATTGCATGTTTAAAAAATCAGGTCCCATTTTTTTTCTTTTTGAGTCATGTGAGCCGAGGAAAACCCTTTTCTTTGAAGGGGAAACTCTGAACTAGGCTGGGGCAGTCCCAAACCTACCATCTGGACATGAGCTCTTATTGGGGACAATTACAGTACATCATTTGATACCAACAAGTGTATAGCTAAACTTAGGTTCCCTCAGTGGGAGTGCTTATTTTTTTTTATTATTTGTGCATTTTGGTTTCTTCTTCTCCAATTCCTCCGGTTGAGGTAGTCACTTTTCCGAGCCCGGAGGAGGAGGTTCCGACAGAGTCCAAGACTAGCCCCCCCGTATTATACACAGGGGCTCAAACTCCAAGCGCCAGTCAGATCCGTACCCTCCTTGAGGTCAAAAGTCGGGGCGTAGATATCGTGCAGGGGTGTTCTTCGTCAAGTTCAGCATGGGGGCCCAGGTGGCAATATAATGTTTATGTGGTGTGATTGTGAGAGTGTGTGTAGTTGTTGATTGGGGAGAGGGCCATATATTTATATACATACCCATGCATGGCGAGACATCACATAAGTATATATATATAAAAAATGTAAACCATATATCTATATAGATATCTATGCATGGCGATACATAACATAAATATTTATATATAAAAAAATGTAAACCATATATCTATATAGATATCTATGCATGGCGATACATAACATAAATATTTATATATAAAAAAATGTAAACATACTATAACCCTCCTTGACCTGCCACCCGGCAGGGCACACAGCATAGGAATGTGCAGAGGCCAGGATGCCACCCTCCTTTACCTTGACAAAATGGAATCGGAAACACAACAAAACACCTTTCCTGTGCCTTTTGCACAGGTCAATTGACCTCATTCTCGGGCTGTACAAAATTGTACAATTCTCTTCTGCAACCAATGACCTGTTTCAGAGAAATGGAAGGTTATTGACCACTTAAGTGTATAAGTCTCTCCTGCAAGCAGTCGACCTGCTTTAGAGAAATGGAAGGTTAACCTTAATCACACCTTGGTCAATCAGTGTTATCATGGCAATAGGAATAAAAGTTAGGTCAATGATCAGCAAAGTAATTGGATACATTTTGCGCCACAATCGATGATCAGTGTACATCTTGACTTCAGGATTTACCGTTGAAATGTTTCAAATGGATCCTTTACAATCAACGATTACAAAGCCCCCGTAGAATCTGTAAAGTATGACCTCTTTTGAAGATAGTGTAGGTTTCAGCCAGTCCACCACAACTGGCAACAAACTGCAAAGCAAATGTCCACTGTATGAACTCACTTGACATCCACTCTGCAACCAAAACCCGGCATGTTCTTATACTGTACACCAAACGCACTGACCATTGACATAACAGGGAGATATTCTGAGCCACTACAAACAAACATATAGTTTCGCTTTCGGTTTGTCACATCAAAATAGCATGACAGAAGCCACCAAGTACACCACCCCGAAGTGTGCACCCTTCAGAGGCCGTGGACCGTGCAGCTACTGTCTGTAGTCATAAATGTTCTGCCAAGCATCACCCAACGTGCTCGTGCACTTCTTGACAACACAGCCTAACTCAAGTGCTACCTTTCAATTCACGTAGCTAATTTAGATAAGCATTTAAGATCTTTTGGTATCTTGTAAGAGCCTAAATGTCCCCAGTAGGTATGATCACTATTGTTTATGGTATAAACTTATCTTGCTATGGTTCACCCTGTCCACCCTGCCACAGTGTGATCAATTTATCGCTGCAGAAATCCATACTCTTCTAATGTTGGAATGCAACCTGTTTATGTTTCTCTTCGCTTAAATAATTGTATTATTCTGCCCTCCATGTAACATAAAAATACTGAACAATTAACCTTAAGCCCTATTTTAGCTATAGCCAGGCTCGTTCATCTGTGCCTGTCTTGTTGACACAGCCACTGAATTGGGTGAAACCACTGAACTGTAAACATCTTGATAAGAAAGGACCACTTACTGCACAGTGTCGAAATGGAAAAGTTTGAGCTGCTCGCCACTAAAACCAACCTAAGCTAGATTATTTATGTTATGACCTCAAATGAGTATATTAAGGGCTATTTTAGTGACCACAAACTTAATTTCTGCAAAAATATAATCACTTAATCTCAGTGCTCTCATAGTTTCAGCTTTAAAAACAAAACAAAAAAATAACAGGCCTCTGGCCTTGCATTTTTAGAACTGGTAAGGGCCTCCTCTTAACTGTAGCATCTTTCACTTAACAAATTGTCTTTGGTTTTAACCAACTATATAAATATATACATTATTATGTGACAACGTTATTCATTAATATATGTCCTTAAATTATTCACTTATTCTTATATTTGAGTCTCAGCACTCATTTAAAATTTGCTCTAGAAATTAGATACACAACATGTTTCCTTGTTCCACTAATTAGGTTGACACTAGGCTTGCATACTTAGATTACTTTGAAAAAAATATAGCTTGATTGTCACTTAATCACTTGAATTTTGTTTGTTTTCTCTGATTACGCTATTATAATTATTTTAGTCTGTCACTAGAAATCAGATGTAATATTGTATTAGTAATGGTGAAATATTATTATGTGCACTTATTAAACTTTAATCTATGCGAGTCGAAATCAGGTTTCCTCTATAATATATTAGTGCCTGAGCTAAAGTATCATATTTGTCACTTCTCTAGTGTATATTATTTGTAAAAAAATAAAAAATATTGTGTTCTACCCAGAGCGATAGAAAATGTATTTGTTTACACATGTCGAGGCCCCAACAACAACGATTAGCAGTAAGTCAACCTTGTTTCATAGAGTCCCACTTCTTGCTTAGAAAGTGTGTCCTTCACCATGGCATAGTAGTTCCAGTGTCTGTACCAGATCAAAGTTTGTCAAAAGTCATTCAAGCTTTCCCAAGGCTTGCTCTCTGGTCGTCATAGGTGTCCTCAGAATTGAGTCTCGTGAAGACTGCAGTTTGCCTCAGCATGTCGCTCAAACTGCATTATATTGTGGTCTTTCACAGTCTCTTTCAGTTTTTTAATGCCTCCAACTGCATGTTTCCAGTTCATAGAAAGAAATGACCGTCCGCCAACCATTGTTGCAGTCCTCGAATGTGAAACCAACCCATTTCTAAAGTCTGAGATAGTTGTAATATAATATATATATAATAATGATACTGTGAGAAACAATTACAGTTACAGTGTATGTGAGACTATAAGTTGTTTTCTCATTTGATAACAGTGTATGTGGCACTCTCACTATCGTGCACCATGCTTAATATGTATTTCTCATTTTAAATGATCACTTACAGTAAGTGTCCTGGCCTTTCATTGCAGGCACTGTCACTTGTTTGGTCTATCAGTCACTCCAAAATGCGTCTCGCCACTAAGAGAGATTACTAGCCCTGCCACGGAAAGAAATTATGAGGTGTTCATCGAATGCTGTATCAATAGTAAGAAGCGTTTGGGCTTTCTGTGCACTGCTTACATTCTTTAAATTATTCACTTATTTTGGTCACAGTACATTATTTCGGCATTTATTTATATTTATTCTATAGAGAATTTAGTCGATCTACAAGTACACGTTGGGTCACTAATTTCACACTAAATTTCCACTATTCATGACTACATTTTAGCTGGGAGCATTCACATGCAAAATAACAGGTTTTGTTTTCCATTTCCACTGACAGTGTTGTGGGAATCTTATCAGTGTGTGTGGGCCACTGCTGTAGGCCGCTGGTGAGGAGTGAAGGTCAAATGCCTTCCTTCCCCCCCATTCTTTCAACTGTCTATTTTACCAGATTTAAAGAAGAAGCTTTCTCTCCCTCAGTGCATGGCTGCCTTTTGTAATTCATTGACAGTGTTTATCTCCTATTTATTTATTTTTTATTTTTTTTACTTTGAAAGTACTGGTCAACCTGACGTTGGATAACTGCAGTATGTAAATTCTCAGGGGCATAGGCTTCAATATAACTCAAATATTTTAATTCAGCAAAAAAATAGCAGGTGTCTTGGATGCACCTTACGTGAATGTGGGGTATTACTAAGTTTCTTTCTCTCTCTCACTCCCCCTGGAAAATATTCCCCTAGTGTCTCCTACGTCCTCAGGCCTTCACACCGTTATCTCAGAAGTAAATCACTGTGCTCCATTGAGTCAGACTCAAAATGGTACAAAGCCATGCACTTGTGAATGCACCATGGTAACCAGAATCAGGGGTCACTCAAGCAGAACTATATGATTTGTGTTCAACCCAATTACATATATGGACCCAGGAACGGCACGCGATCGAGGGGCATATATGAAATAAGTTGAACCACGGTCCTAATAAATAGAGTGGGTGCGCCTGTCATTCATACTCTCACAATTCCTAATGCATTCACCTCTAACACTTACCCCAAAGTGGGACACACATTCAGCTGCAGCAGTCACACGGTCAGTCACACTGGTCAGGTGTTCTACAGCAACACACGCTTCCTGCTTACAGTAGATACAAACATGTACACTTAACAATGACAGAAGGTATCTGTTCTTGACCAATTCCGCACCTTCAGCCTACACGTCTCTGACGTCAAAACATACATATAAAGACCAACTCCTTAAAAAAAAACAAAAAACAAACAGGACTTACAGAGGCCTTCATTCATTCGGATGACATACATATAAAGACAACATATATGACACACTGTGGTACCATTTAGGGGTCTTCCCTAGGCTGCAGAGACAGCCTTTCAACGTCAAGACACAGTGTATCGTTTTTGTCAAGACTGCACTGTCAGTCTAGACCTTTCGGTCATAGTGTATATATATTTTTTCAAGACTGCACTAATAGTCTAAACCGGTCGCAGTGTTCGTTTTTTTCAAGACTGTCACTGTCAGTCTAGACCTTCTCGGTCGGACGTCGCTACATACAAGACACAGTGTATCGTTTTTGTCAAGACCGCACTGTCAGTCTAAGTGTTTAGTTTTTGTCAAGACTGCACTACCAGTCTAAACCTTCTCGGTCGGACGTCGGAACATACAAGACAAAACATACAAGACGAAACATACAAGATACATTTAGGCTAGGTGCTATCTTTTCCCATGAACCCGGCGTAGTTTGCGATTTAGAGAGCCGTGCAAAGGCAGCTAGTGTAGTGTCTCATAGAAGTACAGAATGGTGTCTATAGAAATATAGAATACAGAGAGACAATGTATTGTCTCAGTAAACTATAGGATCATAGAATACAGAGAGACAGTGTAGTGTCTCAGTAAACTATAGGATCATAGAGTACAGAGAGACAGGGTAGTGTCTCAGTAGACTATAGGATCATAGAATACAGAGAGACAGGGTAGTGTCTCAGTAGACTATAGGATCATAGAATACAGAGAGACAGTGTAGTGTCTCAGTAAACTATAGGATCATAGAATACAGAGAGACAGGGTAGTGTCTCAGTAGACTATAGGATCATAGAATACAGAGAGACAGTGTACCCTTTTCCTTTTTTTTTTTTTTTTTTGGAACGTCCTTGCTGTAGAGGCTGGTACTCCGGATTGTTCTTGTGCTGTTAAGCATAATACACTGACATTTTTAGTTAATAATACAGACTCTGTACATTATGTTTACATTTAAACGGCACCTTAGTGCATTGCATATAGTTTCTCGACTGGTACTTCTAAGAAAATAAAATGTTACTTGGTGCACACTATATGCTCTAAAGAAAGTAATTTATTTGAACGTCATATTTCTCTCCTCACCTCGCCTTTTTTTTTTTATATAACTGACTCCAATCTTCTAATCTTAAGGGTTACATTCCCTAGTTATCTGTTTCACCCAATCAAGAGCATCAACGTTGCCATGTGGAGGCACAGGTCCAGCATTCTAAATTTGCAATGAGTCACTTTCGAACTAGCCTAAATATTCAAGGGTTCCAGCAATAATGCTGAAGTAGATATACTACATTGGCCTTTGAAATGTAGTCGAGTAGAAGTAAAAGTATTGACAACTGGAACTACTCTAGTGCAGTACAAATGGAGAACCTCAAAATGTACTCAAGTAAGACACTTGAGTAAAAGTACTTTGCGACCTTCCACCACTGAGGTGGTTATCTTCCTTGCTTGCATTCCTAAGTAGGACAAAATCACTAAACAAAAGTGCTCACAGAGCAGACTATCCACTGACATGTACTTGGGTCAAAGTACCAAAAACAAACGCTGGTATCAGAGTGGAGTGAAAACCCATAGTTAGAAATGTAAAACAAGCAGCCTGTCTCCGCTCACAATTTCTCAGACCTGACATGCACAATTTTCCCTTGAAAATATCAGATCCACCAGCTCGGATTGCTAGTAATGGAATAGCTAGTGAGCTTGTAGATCGGCAGTTTTAGCAGGGCTGAGGTGAAACTGCAGGCAGCTGTAAGGGCTATTTAAGGTAACTACCTCAGGGCTGTACTTAAGCACAATACTGGACTTCATGTACAAGACGACAGCATACATATAACGACAATAAACATGACAACGACATACATAAAGCGACAATAAACATGACAACAACATACATAAAACAACAATAGACATGACATTCGAATGTACTAATTTGAGCTTAGGCTATACGCTATCTTTTCCTTTGAACCCGGCGTAATTAAACTCGGGGCCGTTGCTGGGAGGATAAACTGTCCACCCAGCCAACCTAACGGGACATCATGGGGTATAGGGAGTTCAAAGCCTAATTTAAACCTAAACAAATGTATTATTTTTGATCAAGGCCGCATTTACAGTCCTTAACATCACCTCGCTCGGATGCCGGAGCTAAACATGTATTATTTTTGATCAAGGCCGCATTTACAGTCCTTAACATCACCTCGCTCGGATGCCGGAGCTAAACATGTATTATTTTTGATCAAGGCCGCATTTACAGTCCTTAACATCACCTCGCTCGGATGCCGGAGCTAAACATAGGCATACGCTATCTTTTCCTTTGAACCCGGCGTAAACTCGGGGCCGTTGCTGGGAGGATAAACTGTCCACCCAGCCAACCTAACGGGACATCATGGGGTATAGGGAGTTCAAAGCCTAGTTTAATACAAAGGTCATTCAATCTGCTGTTCAGTGGTGACTTCACATGCAAACAATCATTTTTACACATTATCTGTAACAATTGACCTACATTTGGTATAATACAATTCACATATAGCACCGCGTGTACCCTTCCTGGGGCCCCAAGGAATTGTAGCACATAGTGTATGGGCGAATTGTTATTTGGATCTTATGGATCCAGCGGTCGTCTGGACTGGACAGGGTCACGGTCGGGGTCACCATCTGATGTGCCATGACTGACCTGTCACTCTTGGTTCAATGAACCCTAAAGTCCAGTTTATAGACGACATACACAGAAATTACCGTTCACATGCGCAAGGCATCTTTATTGATAAACAAGGGAAACTCCCTCTATATTATGTGAATACAAGAACAGCAAATGAATGATATTAAAACAATACGACCTGATATATCACGAAGGCAATTCGCTCCACATCTAGGTCTGCATGCAAACAAGCGTTCGGTTGAGCGCTTGGAGAATTCTAAGGTTCTTATCTTTAGCATTCAGTATATCAAAAACAGTGGATGGCACGTTCAGCCTTCTAATTGGAGTACAGCTTCTGTGCTCCACACTCTATAAAGTAACGGTTGACGGCCCAAGGTTCCACAATGGACCATCACTACCGTATGTTATGTTCTTGTTTTGTGTGCACCCCAAGGCAATGCAAAGAAGGAAGGGAAACGTTCTATTCCATGGCATGCACCATAGACACACTGGGAGGCAAGTAAATAAAAGAAGACATATCACCCATTGTTTCCTGCTGTCTTGTTTTTTGATGTGCGCACTATATCATTTGATTGATGTATCTAAAGAGCTAAAGCTAAGGCTTCAATAATCAACAGTCTCGAGATGACACCTGGCACAGTCAGAAACTTACTCTGTGCTCTTCAGATACACCAATAGAATTATGTAGTGTGCACATCAATGTGTGATTTGTCTTCTTTCAAGCTCAAAGTCTTTCAAAAGTAGTGTTTATTCATACACTACTCTTGTCCATAAGGCTCTAATTGACCTCAATGCATCAAAGATTTGGCTCCACTTGCCTGTAAGTGCAACGAATCTGCCAGCTGGAATTGCCGGACCAAGAAAGTTACATACTGTACATGCCCTTTCCCTCTTTACATAGCTTTGGTGAACCCAGGAAGACTAGTGACCGCTAAAATAAATAATCTCTGTGCATAACATTCTGAAAACCTGGGGCAACAGTTATGAACATAACCTATTCACATAAATAATTATTTCTGTGTAAGGGTGTAACTAAATGAAATTTAGAGGGGTTCGGCAGCACATAATCCTTTTTACTCACCTAGCCCTCTCCCTTTAGGGCTATAACCCTACACTATGTCTTTCATCAAGAGCAGAAAACTTTACTTTTACAGTTGAGGCAGTTAAAAGTCAGATGCTATTCTGCAATGCACCAAGTAACACAACCAAGGCTAAAGGACAAATGGTAAACTCAATGGTAAAGTTCTCAATCAATTCTCACATTAGACTGTTACAGATTTCTGCACTGATTAGCATGGAATCCCAACCCACCCAGTCCTCAAATAGAGTAAACGATCCCTCAAACAATTACAACATTGCTTGCCATCCTTTTATAAGCACCAGATTTGACTGTTTTTTTTGTGTTTGTTTTCAGATTTGACTGTTATCAGTCAAATCTAGTGGAGCCCAGTCAGCTCACATGATGCCCAGCACCAATGTACTTATGTTTACATACTAACCCATAAAGCCTGTTTGCTCTCCTTAGCCACATGTTTAAACAATGCAAGCAATGACCATTGTTTGCATTGCATTTGCTGCAACGGAGTAACTCAGGTTCAAGTACTACTGCTTGAAGCAGAATTACTCCGCTGCAGCTTCCAACAATTTAGCAATGACCAATGGCATTAGCAAAGTGTTTAACAGCAGCATTTATAATAACTCAAATGATTTTGTTCACTGGTTAGTCCTTAGATATTTTACAGATAATAGTGCTTTATAGTTTACATATTGAGCAATTATTAGAAGGAGGAAGTATTACATTTAACGATCGAATTCTGATAACACCAATGTGTTGTGCCCCTGCCAACTTCTTATTATGAAAAATATATCAATGTATTTAAAAACTACAATTCCAATTACAGACATAGACCTGGTCGTGAAGAACATGGAACGTGGAGTTGTAAATAGAGTTGCTAAAAATACAATTGAGGTTTCTGAGGTTAGTTCTATCTGTTGTGATAGAAGAAGAATAGATGGTTGTACTGATAAAAAGATGGGATGAAAGAGTAGGCTAGGCTGATATAGATGTGGTTTGCTAAAACTTAGTAAAGACCTAAAGTATAGAGATGGTTTAGGTCTACTCTTATACAGTATTTGCAGTAATGCATTTTAAGTAAATTAGACCCATATCTTTGGACAAGTAGCTCTAAAAACCTGATAGGAGTGGTTGCGACAACTTGCCAAGTTTGCTATTACCTGCATTTATTACACATTACGTGACCATTCCCCCTCTATTAAGACAATGCTCTGCTACAATTATGCTATTAGGCGAGCCTTACATAAAGAACGGGAGCATGATCTGGCAAACCTGGTAAACTGTTAAAAAATGCACATTTCTCACTAGAAATGATCACAAAACACATTCTAATGCCTAAACTATCTTAAAATGTAGCATTGTTCAAT
>NC_139948.1:17370180-17512680 GCF_963454915.1 Gymnoscopelus microlampas
AGGCCCTAACTCCCGGAGCAGGACAACCCCTAACTGTTAGGGACTTGTCCTGCTCAGGAACACTTCGCACAAAGGCTGGGCGGCCGGGGAGCAAACCGGGGACCTTCTAATTCCCAGACGGACTCTCTACCCCTTCAGCAATGGCCACCCAATCGGGATCAAGCCTGTTTTCATGGTAGATAATGTACAACAGAAGTGTAGAGTAGCGCTCTCTCTCTCTCTCTGTTTCTTTACATCCCTCTCTGTCTCGTATTGTATCTCTGCTCAAAACCACACTTGTGATCAGAGCATTGATAATTGGTGCAGATAGGTCATGAGCATCCTACTTCCATGTTCACCTATTTGTCTGGGGGACCCGATGATGGTCATTGCTATATGGATACCATAGCATCATATTAAAAACATTTGAAGGGCAGCATTTTTATGAAAGAAGTATGTCCTTTCTTCCCTCTACAGCAAATCTCTTCGCCAAAAATACCTGATCTACAAGCTCATAATGTGCCACGCTGCGACATGTTGTGAGCTTGTAGATTTGCTATTTTCGCAGAATGTTATTGCTATTCTGGGCATGCCTATTATGACATGCCCAGAATAGGGACGCTAAGGTTCATATGGATAAAACACTTATGTACTTCCGGATACACTTTGAATAGCAGAGGAAACCAGGGGTTTGGGGAGTTTGTTGTGTTTTCTGAGTGAGGGACTGGACGTACTGGCAGACAAAGAGAGAGGAGGGGAGCACTTTTTCCCTGCATCTTCAGCAGGTTTACCAATCTGTGAGCCTTACATAATTGTTCCAACCCTGCCCTTTCCTGCCCAGTCTACCAAGCCTCCTCATCCCGTTCAGGGAGGCCTCTGTCACACACACACACACACACACACACACACACACACACACACACACACACACACACACACACACACACACACACACACACACACACACACACACACACACACACACACACACTCGTGCATGCGCAAACATGCACACATACAGATGAAAGCCATGAACACAAGCTTCATGGCATAGGCCAGAGTGGAGCAGGCTCTTTGCCTGAAATTCATTTCAGCACATGACTTAAGACTCCTGGGACCTTTAGCACGCTCTCACTTTTCCTTCCAAAGAGAAGAAAAATAGCTTCACTCAGTCTCCCTCTCGCCTCCGCCACCCCAACACAACGCACCACCACCCCCGAAAAGTCAAAGTCTACGAAGTCTGTTTCTAATCTATCTCTTTTTTTCAGCCGTACAACGTTTAATGTGCAGCAAGAGGAAACTAGGCTTTAGAGGAATTGTGCACTTTATTGAAAAACCCCTGCATGCTTTCTCCCAAAACACTGGGACCCTTCTGCTCCACACGAACGTTCACACTCTTGCCACCTACATCACAGTCCCTTATAAAAGCACCTCCGATCACTTCTTTCCTTTAAGGCTGTGAAAACAAAGTGCAGGTCCAAGAGGATTTGGAAATGTGCAGTCCCATGTGTAGTAGTGTACTTATCTCAACACAGATCTCACTGAAGCAAGCAGTCCACGACGTATTGACTGTCCAAATCCTAAATCCAGCCACAGAGGCAAACAGTTCACATCCGTGTGTGTCAGTTGGTCCTGTAATCAACTTCCATGTGGGTCGGTTCGTCCTGTAATCTCTCTGGGGCGAAAGCTTTAAGCACTGACGGGACGAGGCCACGTGTGAGTGTACTATGTAACCTAATCGCCTCGCCGCTGCCAGACACTGGTAGCATTCTGTGTCTGAAAATCTACAGAGAAAGGAACATACTGATGGAATTTAACCTCTACAAGAGACATCTGTGTTTATTGATCTGTTCATCAAAAGATGAAACACGCTGGTATTCTCTGTCCCAGTCACCTCTGTCTCCGTATCACCAATTATCGTTCTGTCAAACTCTCTCTCGGACGCGCGTGTGTATGTGTGTGTGTGTGTGTGTGTGTGTGTGTGTGTGTGTGTGTGTGTGTGTGTGTGTGTGTGTGTGTGTGTGTGTGTGTGTGTGTGTGTGTGTGTGTGTGTGTGTGTGTGTGTGTGTGTGTGTGTGTGTGTGCACGTGTCAGACACACACACACAAACAAAAACATTGCTCCCCCAAGCAGGGCAGTATGTTTTGAACCATGCTAAGCTGGCCTGTCCATGCATGGCCAGCAGTGCATGATGGTGAAGAGACCACACAACAGTCAAAACAAAGAATACGTTTACTCTTCACAGAGGTGAGTCACACTGGGCTCACTGAGTCAGAGAGAGAGAGAGAGAGAGAGAGAGAGAGAGAGAGAGAGAGAGAGAGAGAGAGAGAGAGAGAGAGAGAGAGGGAGAGAGAGAGAGAGAGAGAGAGAGACACAGACACAGAGACAGAGACAGAGACAGAGACAGAGACAGAGACAGAGACAGAGACAGAGACAGAGACAGAGACAGAGACAGAGACAGAGACAGAGACAGAGACAGAGGAAGGGTTGGAACCGTTACATACACATTCACACATCAGCCTCCTGTGACCTGAGAGAATGAGAGAAATATATCGGACTATTGAGATCCAATCTAAAGGGCCGTCCACACCAAGAATGATAACTCTACCGCGATAACTACAGTATATTGTTTTATATATTGTTTCTTGCTAACTCAAGTGGATGGCAGAGTCCACGCCACAACTACAATGATGGCAGTGGTGAACAATATTGTTGATGCGATCACTTACAGAGCGATTTGATGAATGATACAAAACTGACGTCACATTCAATGTGTGACGGTTCAACATGACTTGTTTACAGAATGCTATCATTCAACAGTGTGGATGCTCACGTCATCATCATTATTATACAGTAGTTATCTTTATAGTCATCATTCTTGGTGTGGACGGCCCTTAACTGTTAACAGGACATGGGAGCCTGGGAGGCGCATAAAAATTAAGCAGAGGTCCATTAAGCAAGATTGGCCTAATTAATTCTTCTCCTACGAATTTACACAACTGTTGTTTTATAAGGCTTTTGAGGAACTGGTTGACACTGATTTCAGCAAAGGTAAACGTCTCAGTTCCACACTATCCCTGTGTGTGTGTGTGTGTGTGTGTGTGTGTGTGTGTGTGTGTGTGTGTGTGTGTGTGTGTGTGTGTGTGTGTGTGTGTGTGTGTGTGTGTGTGTGTGTATTCCTGGTTAAATACCTTTACAAATACTACTTTTGGAACACCTTGAAAAAGGCTTCACACTTTGCTTCAAAATATTCAGAGAAGCACAGACCAATCTTTAAAGAAATATAAGATCTGAACCATATCAGTTGAGTACTGATAGTAGCCAAGCATTATTAATGTATACTCTGTTCAGCGGTGCCGCTCGACACCGCCATACAACAAGTATAAATCAGACTTCAGAAGTGTTTGCCAGGCTAGCAGCTATGCATGACCTGGGCTAAAATGTTTAGCACTCATTCAGTCACTGAATCATGATCAACACTTGTAGACATCACTCTTTCATCCACTTCAGAGAAGGTGGGCTTTGGGGAGAAATATGGCATCACCGAATCTATTGCAAAGACCAAAACATCAACACAAAACCTCAGCGAGCGTACCAGAAAGCTACTTGACCATGACCCATGAGCCTACGGCAGCCACACAAAATGTTCGGAGCACCCCTGCCACACACACAGACACACAAAAGAAACCTCACACACATCTCTCCGTGCCTCAGCTGGGCTGCAGCGTGGCATAGCCACACAGACCACACCGACACATACAAACACACTGTAATACACACACTAAGCTGCCAAGTAAAATGGCTGGTTTTTGCTGTAAACAGGGCGGTCTGTGGCCAAACACACCAGCCGCTGTGCAACCAGAGTGCAGCATAAAGACTGATTCATACCATATGGTTATCACTCATCTGGTTTCATATGCTCTATATATAGACAGTGGAACACTGTCATGTGACAAACTAACAAAAATGACTCCAAAAATAAACATGCAAAGTAGATGGATGCTGTAGATGGAAAGGGGGGGGGGGTATTATTTGACTCAATCTTGTCAGTCAATTGTTAAGTCTTTGTCCCTTACGCTACGGCCACTCAAAATGACAATGTGCCAAGCAAAGATGGTACTGGTGCAGCCTACAGTACCAATAAGAAGAGCTGCCCCGTGCTTGGAGAGCTTTGTGTATTCTGCCTGTTCCATTGTCCAATGAGCAGCCATGTATCCCATTGCAGAATGCATTGTATTCCTGACTGTCATGCATGTCAGATGGATTACTACAGCCTCGTTTCCACCTTGTACACAGTATGGCTGTACAAGGTATATTTATTTTATATATAAGGTATATTCATATACTGTATGTACTGTGTGTGTGTGTGTGATATATATATATATATATATATATATATATATATATATATATATATATGCACACAGTATATAGTACATACAGTATACGTACGCGTATATACAGTACGTGCGCACGCACGCACGCACGCACACACACACACACACACACACACACACACACACACACACACACACACACACACACACACACACACACACACACACACACACACACACACACACACACACACACACACACACACACAGTATATACAGAGACAGCCCTTCGACAGACCACTGGGCTCCTCAGTGAGTTCTTCATGACAGAACACACAAACCTTTATTGAGAGTAACTCCTGTAATAGACTGGGGAATTGATTCAAGAAGAATATTTGGTCCACCCCTTCCTCTCTCCCTTTCCCTCATTCCCTGGCGTCCCTCCATGTACCTCTTTGGCCATTCTCCAACCCCGCTCTGTCGTTCTGAATCTTTGCCATCACTCTGGCATGTCACCTTGCTTTCCCCCTCTCTCTCTCTCTCTCTCTCTCTCTCTCTCTCCCTCTCTCTCTGCCTCTGTCTCTCTGTCTCTCTGTCTCTCTCTCTCTCTCTCAGACACAGCTCTGCTACTACAACTGGCTCTCTCTCCCAGAACACACATTTTTCATCCATCTGTCTTTCACTCTCTCCGTCGTCCGTTGATACCTCTATCTCTCATTCTGTCTACCACTTTCTGGCTTCTTCTGTGTGTGTGTGTGTGTGTGTGTGTGTGTGTGTGTGTGTGTGTGTGTGTGTGTGTGTGTGTGTGTGTGTGTGTGTGTGTGTGCACTCGCGGGCGTGCGTGTGCGTGATGCGCGGCGGCGATCAGTGGAGCACAGCGGGAACCTTGTCGGCCAGCCCCAAACCCACCATGTCATAGACAGTATCACACTGAGTGGATCCATGCCTGAAATCCCAAGAGGCACAATCACTCTCCCATAGCTTGTGTGTGTGTGTGTGTGTGTGTGTGTGTGTGTGTGTGTGTGTGTGTGTGTGTGTGTGTGTGTGTGTGTGTGTGTGTGTGTGTGTGTGTGTGTGTGTGTGTGTGTGTGTGTGTGTGTGTGTGTGTGTGTGTGTGCGTGCGTGCGTGCGTGCGTGCGTGCGTGCGTGCGTGATAGGGAGATGGGACGGGGTTCTAATGATGCTAATGATAATGATGATGATGCTAATAACATACAAGTCTCTATCATACAAGTCTCTCTAACATACAAGTCTCTCTCTGTTCACAACACAGCTCTTCAGCCATCCCTGCATGTTTGTATGGGCGCAAAACACATCCAGGATGCTGTTCAGTGCCACCAAACGACCAGGCTTTGGCATAAAGCAGTGACAAACATTTACACCTGCTCACACACACACACGCACACGCACACGCACACGCACACGCACACGCACACGCACACACACACACACACATACACAAAATTATCATTCTAGGTCATTACCCACCCACCCAACCTCCTCCTATCTGTCTGTCTCCACTGCAGACAGCGCCATGGGGGGGGGGGGGGGGGGGGCAAGAAGTGTATGTGTGTGGGAAAGACACAAGCATATAATGTGAATGTCAGCGTACACGCATTCAGCCATGCATGTGTGTGAGTGTGTTTGCTCCCTCCTGGCTGTTGTCATTTATCTGTGGTTGGCATCACAGGACCATATGTCCGTCTATGAGGCGACAGTGACGTGTGCCACCGCTGGAGGCTGGGCCAGCGCCGTGGTCTCAGACAGCACAATGAGAGCTTTGTGCCCACACACCATCCATTCCACATCCGTACAACATATAGACTAGAGATTGCACACTTAGATACAGTCGAGTCCAAAATAAGTATTGGTATGTCATTTCCAGGGCAATATCTGTGATAAAACTTTCACATTCATGATTTAGTTTACGGCTGAATATTATTAAAAGGCAGCTTTAGTTGCTTTGATAATGAGTATTCAGACACACACTGCAAACATGGATCTGTGCCAGATTACACTATTCATCAGCTTTTGTCATCAGTCAATAAATGAATTAGAAATAAATATTAGAAAAAGTGTGGGAGACCTGTTGGGCTAATGTGGAAGTTGGAAGCAGCCCTGAGCTGACTGACACACACACTTGCAGTCAAGCCTGATTTATACTTGGTCGTATGAAAGTGTTTCTCCCCTAAAATAACTAGTGACTTTTGACAAAATATGAATTTAGGGTTAAGACAAGGGAGCACTTGCGGCTCACCCTTCCTATAATAATAAGACACTGATATTATCTTCTGTGACTGCTGGGTATAGGGACAGGACAGCCAGGGATGATGACTAAAGATCAGTCATAATCCCTATTCGCTCCAGCATAGTTGATTCTTTTCAACACCCATATGTAGGTCAATCCATAGGCTACATTCAGCACTAATAGCCACACACACACTTCTAGCACAGGACACACACAAGACGGTCTCTCGACTCATACACACTGGTCAGTGGCAGTGTGGTCAGTGGTCACTCCTGAAACCACACCACTGCCCCATCCATAAGGAAGAGGTAACTTCACACCAGTCATTTGTTTTCAGCATATCCTATTATCTAGACTTGCTTGGAGCTTCATTTATTAACTACTCCGTCGCCGACACAGTCAACACGGTCGTACGAGGAAATATAAATGAGGCTAGTGTAAGACTGTTTGCAGGAGATGAGGTGCTCACTTGCTGTAGAACAGGGGTTGCCAAACTTTTTAGCTCACGACCCAAAAGACAAATAATAGACGTTTGCCCGGTAACTAGTGAAAATAGCAGATCTACGCGGCCGCGTGAAGATCAGCTATTTTCACTACTTCTTAAACATTTGTTTTCAAATTTATGGTATGAAACATTCATTTTTGGTGTGAAATTATTTTTGAAACATTTCTGAATTTGTTTATAATTCATGAAAAAGTTAGATTTTTTTGGAGGGAACATGTTTTAATCTTTTGAAATAATTCAAAACCAAATGTGGGAAATGAATAAAGTAAATTAAGGGGAAATTTACTCGCGACCCATAAAAAATGACCCGCGACCCACAAATGGGTCCCGGCCCACTGTTTGGGAAACAGTGCTGTAGTAGAAGCCTACTTGCTGCTATTAAACTATATTGCTTGCAACTCCATCATGAAATGATTGATAGAAAAGGCTCAGTAACGGCACATTATTATTAATAAAATAATAGCAAGCGTCTGCAATATCAGCCTCCAATAAGTAGGCAATAAACTGTCATGTATAAAACAAATGAACATCATCGGTGTGAATTGCATTGCATTGAGTGAGTCCTCCTACCTTGATTGTCCTCGTCCATAACTGATGGCTATAACCGCGATTCCAAATAAAACCCGTATTACTCAGTCAGAGAAACTTCCGTTGCACGAACAAGCTTAAATGTATGGGAAAATGCGTGTTTTAATGTATAGGGCGCATTGGTATTATATGTTGTCTGTCTCCTCACGGGCAGCGTCTTGTTTTGGAGAATATTCTGTCCATTTATGCTTGAATCGCACGGCAGTCTCTCTATGTGTTCGTCAGCAGCCTTTTTCTCATGCAAGTGAATGAGCGGCGTCCTTTTTCCACAGTGGACGTTGTCGTTAGGTTAGAGACTACAGGGACATCAGGCTGCCTTAACCCCATCCCAGCTCCGCTACTCCACTAGACAGCCTGTGATGCGCGTCATTATTCTCGACCCGCCTCAGCAGCGACAACAATCACACATCAGCCCCCACGTGACATAATAGGCAATATTGAAATGATTGTCTCCGCCAGGCCGAAATAAAGGCATGGCCGAGACTATGTTTTGTTTTGCACCATGTCCGTCCGTCCGTGACTCCGTCTGTGACCAGCTAATCTCCGGCACCGTTGGCTAGACCGCAGCAGAAACTGTGCACTCACACTCCCTGGATGCCAGAGCAGAACCTCTGCCCCATATTTTTCACATTGGCCTGTTATTGCGCCACCAGGAGGCCGATTTTTGCTAGACACATGTTTTGACAGTACTCCTAGAGATTTTGTCCAAACATCACACAAATCGGTACACAGTATCTCTATAGTCTTTAAACAAAACACGTCTTTCAGATTTTTGATATTCTATCCTGATTGGCTAACATTGGCTTCCAAAGTTTGCGAGAGTGCAGCTGTTTTGAACAAAATGCCTCAAATCATGAACACGGCGTGCGATTTCCGTGAAATTTAGCACACACATTCCCACTAGGCCAAGGAAGAAATGCCACTTGAAATTTTTCAAATCAACCTCATAGTGGCGCTATAACAGGCCAATTCGTGTTTTTACCTATAACTGCATCTGTGTACAACTTTGTATACGCACTCCCTAGATGCCAAGGAAAAACATTTGCCCTACATTTTTCCACATTTGCCTTTTATAGCGCCACCAGGAGGCCGACTTATGTAAAACACATTCTCTGATATTACTCCTTCAGATTTTATCCAAATTTCACGCAAATCGGTACACCTGATCTCTATAGTCATGTGATCAAGACGTATCTGTTGAATTTTTCATATTCCATCCTGATTGGATAAGATTGACATCTAAAGTTTGCAGGAGTGGCCCGTTTTGAGCAAAATGCAGCAAATCATGGAAGCAGCGTCCGATTGTGGTGAAACTTTGCACGAGCATGTGCATTCACACTAGGAACAAATGCCACCCTTTTAACATTGCCCTATTGTAGTGCCACCAGAAGGCAGAACTTTGCAAAACCTTTTTTTATATTGCTCCTACAAATGTTGTCCAAACATCAAACAAATCGGTACACATTATCTCTATAGTCAAGTGATCAAGACGGACCCGTCTGATTTTTCATTTTCCATCCAGATTGGCAAATTCCGAACATTGCTGGCCCACAATAAGTAGGTTTGTGTATAAAGGTCCTTACACACCGGGGCGATCTTTTCGTGCGAATAATGCGTTTTTTTTTAAAAACCTTATAAAGTCAATGGCTCCGTACATGGAGCGAAAAAGCGAAGCGAAAAAGCGTATTTTAATTATTCGGAACGAGTCCGAATTTTGCGTATATTCGCTATATTCGCCGGTGTGTAACAACCTATAGGCCTAAGTGTAACTGAGATTATTTTCCCTCATTGCTGGGAAATGTCAAGATCAGCTTGTCCCACAATTTCTGCATAATTATGTGCATTTGTAAGATTTAGTGGCCTATAATTGTAGTCATGCACACCGAGACTAATGCAGCACAGGATGAAGACATCATAAAGTGCATCTTTAGTCTATAGACTGTGACTGTACACTACAGCATGGTACAGTGACCCTTGTGAGTAAATCACACTACAATTGGCACTATATTGCCTTGTCGTCTATAAAACATCACCATGGATAGAGACCAAACACATGTAACCAATATGTATTTTGAGAAATTATTACATAGTTAATGTATCTCGGCTTACACAATAATGAAAACTGAATGGGGCTGATAGAGGCTGGTGTCTTCTTCCCAATGTTAGTGGCCACTGGCCAATTTCACAAAACTGTCACACACACAAAAAGCTCCATACATCTAAAACAACAAAGAGTGTCATTTCAAATGAGACAATTCTGTACCTAGGTATATACAGTGTACCATGCCTGTTCAGATTAGACTCTTGCATAAGGAGGGACAGACAGTCCGCAGGTCCGTGGGAAGACAGACACACACACACACACACACACACACACACACACACAGACACAGACACAGGCACAGGCACGTGCACGTGCACGCACACGCACACGCACACGCACACGCACACGCACGCACGCACACACACACACACACACACACACACACACACACACACACACACACACACACACACACACACACACAGCTTGTTTCTACAACACACACGGTTTCAATTATAGCATTCCTGTCTCAACAGCAAAGGAGGGGGTCTCACTTCCTGTGTGCATTACTCTAGTGGTCAAGAATGAGCAGATGGTTTAATGAATTAATTGATGTTTATTCATAGACAACTCTATTGAATAAATGTTTCCATCTCAGTTCCCTTTTTTTAAACAAAGAAAAATGTTCCAGATGAAACCAAGAAAAAAAGATAATCAAAGACATAAAGTGAAGGACAAGACACTCCGGAATGGTAAGGTAAGCAAGGTCATGGGTGGGGTGGGGCAGGTCCTCAAGCGGGTTCCAGGGGGTCCCAAGTATAATGAGTTAATATAGCATCAAAATCATTTTAAGCACTTTAACCATATTTTATACTTGAATAGCAGATATACAAGCCCACAGCCCTTTTTTCTTTTCGCTTCGGGGGTCCCTGGCACAAAACATTTTGAGATGGGGGTCTGCGGACAATTACATATCGTTTTAGGGGTCCATGACATGAGAAGGTTTGAGAACCACTGTTCAGGATGACATTTTTGACAAAACTTAGCTGAAGTTATAAAAATTTTGTTTGTAGGGCACTAAATATACAGCATGTGTGAAGATTTATTCAAAATATTTGTAAACATTAGACCCTATGAAATGTGAAAACTTTGAAGCTCAACAATATCTCCAGCAACTCTGAAGGTTATAATACCAAGGCCACGGATAATAATAATAATAAAAACGAATAATAATAAGACAGATAATAAAGTTCAGAGATTTTTTTTAATACTGCATACTGTGTAAAAGTGAAAAAAAAAAAAAAAAAAAAAAAGAGAGAATTTCTGTTTGGGATGAGAATTAAGAACATAAAGATCCTTTGCCAAGTGGCTCATTAGACAAATGTGCAAACTACGAATTCAAAATAACAGATTTATTGGCCATACATACATACATACATACATACATACATACATACATACATACATACATACATACAATGTATGTATGTATGTGTATATACATACACATTCATTATACATTCATACATACCCGTATATACTACATACAGTATGTACATAGTACATACATATGTATATACATACATAAATACGTACGTACATAGGCACATACATTTGCACGTACATAAGTAGTATATACATAGGCTATGTAATGTACATTTGGACACACACATACAGTAAATACATTTGGGTCCACCAGAGTTTAATTAACACCAACGTGATTTTTCTGTGTGCACAACTGCACATCAGTATAGGACCCAGGCCAGCTATCAAGCAATCAACACAACCCACACCATATCCAATCCAGATCGATCCAGTCTGGTGCAATCCGGTGCATGGACCAGATGACAACCTCTCACCTCACAGCGAGAGTAACTGGACACCTAGTGCATGTCCCCTGAACGCAGCAGACCCTTAAAGCTCCACCTGGATAAACGCATTGCCCGCATTACCTCACGGTAGGGGATGGGCTTGAATACATAAACTCATGATCCAACAGTGACTGGCCCCTGGGCTACATATACGTCCAGACACTGTTTGTTTTCTCTGCGCTCTGACACGAAGCGTAGTTGTTATGGCCTAAGACTGTGTTTTAAAATGAACCTAATTCTTGGCGGTTCTGCTGCCCATCTCCAAGAAAGAGGAGACAACCACATGGGCTTCACCCGAGGGGACACAAATATGTTCATGCTTGTATTTAAGAGGACTTTCAACACGGTAATGATTGGGAAAGAGGGAGCACAGGGAAATAACGAGAGGTTTCATTGGGAGGGTAGCAGAGTTCGGTCCTTCCAGTTTGAACGGGGGAGGTGTTCCTGTTTGGAGCCCAGATGGACCATCCAGTCCAGGAAACTCTGTGTTTTCTTAGTTTTTCTCTCTCTCTCCAGTTCCACTAGTTATTGCATTTTACAAAGGCAGTGGATAGAGGCAAAGTAGCTGGCACTTCAAGAAAGCTGTGATTTGAATATTTTCTGTGCTACAAGCGTAAAATAGGTCATATGAATTGACTTGGTTGTAGCTTATGGATAGTGACTATTGCTGTCTATTTTTGTCAACATGTGATTACAGGAAGAGCATTAATAATCGCGTCAAATATGTTTATGTATTAAAAGATAGACAGGGCCGTTCGTACTCTGCTGACATTACACACTAAAGCTATGGGTATTGATGCTGCGGACGTGTAGAAAGCACGGACAGCGCTGTCCACTGTCCATGTCCTCCTCCAAACTTTCTGGGAGCATACATGGGCTGTAGCTGAGATCTGAACTCGGATCCCCATAGTGAGCACTGCAATTGCTACTGCTGAGCTAAAAGCACATTTGGGCAAAGGATAAATTGCGTTTTGAGATTCACTCAATACCTCTTGTTAATCAGTTGTGGTCCTACCCGACCGCAGGATGTACACAATAGAAGGGCAAAGAGACCAACTACAACCACCAAAGTTGTGTTAGTTGTATTGTCTGGTGGTAGCCTATCTACCCTACAGATCAAAATAAATAATTCCACTAAATAAAATATAAAAAGGTTAAGGAGTGTAGCTTGCTTAACATGAACATGTGCGGGTGCTGAGGGTGACAGAATCTTTGCCAGGATCTCCTGTATCAGTCTGTGCTACAGTACAGTATACAATACTGAGTATAGTACAGTACAGTACATTGGCGGGATACCCTAGGGTGTAGTGCACGACTGGCAGATTAGGCCGACCATCAGAGGAGACGTCTGTGCCACCCCTGACCGACTTCACGTGACCTGATTGAGCACTCAGAGAGACATGCCAATTCATATGCTCCAGTCTCCACGGTAACAGCCCCCCCCCCCCACACACACACACATGAAATTACCCCTCCATCCCATAGCAGACACACGCGCATGCATGCGCACACACAAACACACAATTAAGCACTGCATCCTTGCCCCGCATTCCATCTACCAACAAATTTAAAAATCACTCACTTCACAGCTTAATCAAATGGAATTGCATTCCATAGCACTGAACAACCACACCACCCCACTCCACCCCCACAAGCATTTGCCTTCTGACTTTGCTTTACCCTTTAGAAATATATTTCCTACATCTACACAACTCCAGAGTGCGTAATAATTGGGAGGAAATTGTGGCTTATTAATGCCTAAATATATGTGCAACAACAAAAATCTGAGGACATATAGAGCAGGAGTTCTCAACCTTTTCAGGCCACGACCCCCCAAAATAATCATATTTGAACTGGGGCCCCCCCAAAATAATCATATTTGAACTGGGGACCCCCCCAAAATAATCATATTTGAACTGGGGACCCCGCACCCTGACAAGCATTTGGAATTGTAGGAGTTTAGGCATTACATTTAATGTTTGACTTGGTTCCACAGATAAATATTGTGAAAATAGCTGATCTGCAAGCTCAAAACTCCTCGCGTTTGCGAAGCATTGTGAGCTTGTAGATCAGCCATTTTCGCAATTTTTGCCTCTTTCTTATATTATTTGTCAATTTGGCCAATGTTTGACCAGTTTTTATAGTATAGTTTGTTGATTACTTTTGATGCAGTAATGGTCTTTTTTTTTCATTTATTTTCTTTTTTCTCTTTTTAGGTATTAAAAAGGTATTACACAATCCTTAAATTGCCACTTTACTGTCATCTGGGGACCCCCAAAAAAATCCTGTGGAGACCCCCCGGGGGGTCCCGACCCACAGGTTGAGAACCACTGATATAGAGGAGCTTGTTGTACTGTGTTTATTGCAGTTGAGGCAATCATGCAAATCCCAGCTGGTCCAAGTGCTTAAACCTCCCATGTATTTATTATTTCTACTTCTTGTACGTTAGTACCTGTTTACTTCTTTCTTGTTATTTTTTACTCATAAAACTTAAATGTCTCTCTACTGCAACTGTAAATGTATCTGTCCTGTGTTTCTTACAGTGGAGCTGCTATGACAAGTTGACAACTGAATTGCCCCCACGGGATCAATAAAGGTCTGTCTGTCTGTCTATCTATGGGTTGCTTAGAAAAAGGGCAAATGGCTTTTTAGTTACTTTGATGGTAGCCGCATGGGACATTGTGACATGAAATGGAACTAAGGTTGAACTGGAGGTGAGAGAACGATTGAGATGTCCTTCCTCTTAAGTGATGGTGGGGAGTTCACGGTACATCCGCCCATGATGTCGTCGTACCCTCAAACCACAGGCTATACCAACAAGTAAAATGAGCTGGGGGTGCATGGATGTTCTGACCTGTGGGTGGGACACGGACAGGGTGTCACACATCCTTCCTGTTGTGGGGGATGATCTGTGTGTGTGTGTGTGCGTGTGCGTGTGCGTGTGCGTGTGCGTGTGCGTGTGTGTGTGTGTG
The DNA here is from genome assembly GCF_963454915.1 of Gymnoscopelus microlampas. Lineage (NCBI taxonomy): Eukaryota > Metazoa > Chordata > Actinopteri > Myctophiformes > Myctophidae > Gymnoscopelus > Gymnoscopelus microlampas. The sequence continues at coordinate 17,384,725 of NC_139948.1, forward strand.
TGTGTGTGCATGTGTGTGCGCACACGAGCGTGCACATGTGTGTGTGACAGAGGTCACAGGAAGCAACACGCAGCAGAGCTTCCTTCTATACATTGGTTTGATATCCAGCCCCCACGTCTCTCCACCACTTCTTTCCTGCCTCCATCTGGGGGGGGGGGGTGCATTTGATCGGATTTGTGCAATCCAAGACCCCATATGAGTGGAGTCTTTATTTGGACTCTGTCTGCTGTGCACAAAGGCAGCAGTGTGTGTCTAGGAACGTGCCGGTAAGTAAATCCATGTGTGTGTGTGCGTGCGTGCGTGCGTGCGTGCGTGTGTGTGCGTGCGTGCGTGTGTGTGTATGTGTGTGTGTGTTCCTCCTGACCATGTCATGGTTACATAACAAGGTGTCAACTAGAGTCTCCTCACCTCAAGGAATTTCACCTCTGGTCATATAGCACATTCTTTAGCCCTACAAAGACTTTACAATCTCATTAACACAGCATACGTTTCATGTCCTCTTATACTCTGGCACTGAAGAACAAACATGAAGAACAAAAACCCAAATTCAATCATATGGATCTCGGGATCCATATGGGAATGGTGTGGCTGCAATGTGGCTCCCGGACGTCATGTGGCCAGCCTGTGACGTCAGTCACATGCTGGGGACTCCCTGTCAGGCATCAGAGCCTACGTATGTGGTACTGTACACGCCTTAAACACTCGGCTATTGGCACCCCCAATAGCCGAGTTTTGGCACCGTCAGATTTTGGCATCCTGTATGACGCCAAATTTGGTCAAGGGTTCAGACCAATCAGAGCCCCATTGATGATCTATGATCTATATCTATAAATTCCAGAAACCTGTGTGTGTGTGTCTCATGACAAAACAACAGTTTGAAGAAAAAAAAGTATTTCGGGCAAAGTTATCACACAAAAATACCCTGCTCCCAAGGACCTTAAACTGGGGGAAACAATTAGATTTAAAAAACTGCATAGCAGAACAAATTGAAGGTCTTTAGGGCAGTCCTTCATATTGGGGTGGTGACAGGACTGATTTCCAAAGCAGTAGGCGTAGGCTTGTTAACGGCAGTTCTCGCCGCTGTTCTAGCAATTACCTTGCATTTCAAAATCGGATGTATCGTTGACAGAGATTTCTACCGACTGAGATTGCAACGCAAGATTAAAGAATGATAGCAGCACAAAATGTCATGAGCTGAATGAGCTATGACCCCTTTAGCCATTTTAACCTGGCATCACAATTTTGGGCATGTCATTGTGGGATTTAAAAAAAGTTACAGATCAGCTATTTCCCCCTACTGTCAGCTCAGCGGCCATGTGGTTAGAGTGTTCTCCATGAGATTGGGAGGTTGGGGTTCAATCCCCGGCCGAGTCATACCAAAGACTATAAAAATGGTACCCAATGCTTCCCTGCTTGGCACTCAGCATCAAGTCCCTGTGACATACCAGTGTCATGTCCAGGCGGTGTACTTCATAGCTTGGGGATGTAGCCTACTTGTACATCAAGCCGCCTCATGCTACAGATGCTACATAGTTGAACACCTTGATAGTAGAATCCTCTTCCCCCCACCCCTCCTTTCTCTGTAAATATTATATACCTTATGATTCTACTGAGTTTTGTTCCAATATGTTTTGTATAGTATTTGTATTGTATTGTATGTATTACTGGTACAATGAACCACAATAGAAACAAGCCCCCTTGGGCTTTTTGTATTATCCTTTTAGCATAGCCTTTGACTGTACTACCTGTACTGCAAACAATATTGTTAATGAAGTATTCAATCAATCAAAAACAGGAGATAGGCTCCTGACCACATGGCTTGGGAACCGTTGGTTCCAAAGGCTACTTACTACGCCTAGTAGAAGTGGTTAACACCCAACAAACATTTTTATATTAGAACTTAAACTGTGAAGTCAAAGAACTGTGAGTAATGAAAGGCCAAAATCTACATCACATTCAAACTGGTATTATACTTTTGTATTAGAAAGTATTAATGGATGTTAATATATTCGTGTTATTGTCTCCGCCAGGCTGATAGGCATGGTGAGAGAGTATGTTTTACCCTCCGTCCGTCCGTCCGTGTGTCCGTCCTTCTGTCTGCGACCAGCTAATCTCCGCCACCGTTGGCCCGGTCGCTGTGAAACTGCACACACACACTCCCTGGATGCCACAGCAGAACCTCTGCCCCACATTTTTCAGATCAGCCTGTCATAGCGCCACCATGAGGCCGACTTTTGCAAAACACATTTTCTAATGTTACTCCTACAGATTTTCTCCAAATAACACACAAATCGGTACACAGTATCTCTATAGCCATGTGATCAACACGGATCTGTCCGATTTTCCATATTCCATCCTGATTGGCTAAGATTGGCTTCCAAAGTTTGCAGGATTGGTTCATTTTGAACAAAATGCCTCAAATCATGAACGCAGCATGCACTTTCCGTGCAATTTCCCACGTACATTCCCACTTGGCCCAGGAAGAAATGTCACTTGAAAACTTTCAAATCAGCCTCATGGTGGCGCTATAACAGGCCGATTCACGTTTTTAGCTATAACTGCACCGGTCTGCGTGCAACTTTGCATGCACACTCCTTAGAAGCCAAGGAAAAACCTTTGCCGTGCATTTTTCACATAACATGCCTTTTAGAGCGCCACCAGGAGGCTGAGTTTTGAAAAACACATTTTTTGCTCTTACTCCTTCAGATTCTGTTCAAAAATCACGCAAATCGTTACACAGTCTCTCTATAGTCATGTGATCAAGATGGATGTGTCCGATACTTCATATTCTATCCTACTTGGCTAACATTGGCTTCTAAAGTTTGCAGGATAGGTCCGTTTGAACAAAATTCCTCAAATCATGAACGCAGTGTGCGATTTCTGTGAAATTTTGCACACACATTCCCACTTGGCCGAGGAAGAAATGCCACCCTTTTCACATTGGCCTGTTATAGCGCCACCAGCTGGTCTAATTTAGCAAATCACATTTTTGGAACAAAATGCCTCAACTCATGAATGCAGTGTCCGATTGCCGTGCAAGGCCTAAGAAGAAATGGCACCCTTTTCACATTGGCCTATTATAGCGCCACCAGGAGGCCATAATAACCTAGCTGACCTGGCGGAGACTTGTGCTCCGAGGAGCACTTTTTCTAGTTACTTGCATTGTGTTGGTGCTACAGTACTATGAAACATACACAAAAAGGTGTTAATTCAATCATTGTAATGCATCATGTAAACAATGGGACAGCTACGGTTATTGCCTTTTGTAGAATCACCCTCATCGTCTACAGAACAATTACAATGGAACATTGTGTCATGAAATAGAAATACAAAAAAACAAAAAACGAAACTATGAGCAGCTTGGAGTGCTCTTTTTCTTGCATGGCCTATTTCCCGCCCACATGTTGGCTAGAGTAAATATAACACTGAGAATCCCCCTCCTCTTCATTTCTCTTTCTTGTTCCCTCCTCTCTCCTCCCCCACTCCTAAAATTCATTTTCGAGGTCAGTTCTCATCACCATGATCTCCTCCGTGTTCATGCTTTGCATTAAAGCCTGACTTATACTTGGTCGCACGACAGTGTTGCGCCCCGTAAAATAGCAGACCTACCATCATACGACGAAATTGAGCTTTAAGTGTTCCTGGTATGTAAATCAAATGAATAGTTCCAGTCAATTTAAAGAGCCACAAAGAGGACCTACACACAGTAAATTTACCCGGTAATAAAGCTTAAATCTACCGCATCGACATTAAGGTCAAGTGGAGAAGACCCTTTTCCAATCCGAGCCAGGGGATTCTTTGAGGGCACAGTTCACAGTTCAAAGCATTGCACTAATGCATTGGAGATGAAATCAAAATGGATTCATGTTTGATTATATTTAGCACTAGTCCATTCTCCACACCTGGCTCAGGGATATTAATCTATTAATATTAATGTGATTAATTTAAAAATGCACATGACTGGGTGCCACTCACGTTGATGGACATGTTGTCACAGGAGTGGAAATGTTCAGAGGCTGTCTGCAAAGCAAACAGACAACAGTGTCAGTGTAAGCATGTATGCCTTTACACAGACTTTCCTAAACACTCAATAACTCATGGACGCCCAGTTTGAAATGCATTTGGCCACAAACCCCCATTTGATCAGATTTTTATCTCTGAGACTACAATTTATACAGTAAAATCATTAGTGTTCATTTCTATTTGAGAGTGCACAAATTGAACTAAATGGACCCCTAAAGAGTTACAGACCAGTCCATTTGGTTCCTAATGTCAATCATTTAGCGAGGGACCCCCTGTAACCCCCTCAAAGATCCCTGGGATCTCGGGACCCCACATTCAGAACCAACAATGCAGTCTGTTCTATCTCACATTATGCTTATGATGACTTGACTTTGACCACCAACGAGATGCAAAGTTGATGGAAATTGTGCCATCTTGCAAGGAGCATTAGTGAGGACCAGAGATAAGGGTGAAACTGGGTAAAATACTCATTATGCAGAATGGTCCATTTCACAATCATATTTATGGATTGGAATTAGTAATGCATTCATGTGTTCAGCACTTTCATGTCGCATTTGGTAAATGTGGGGCTGATTGACTTTGTGCTGCTGAGTAGTTTAACACATAATAATAACGGTTCATGTTAACTTTGTGTAGTACTAGTAACTAAAGCTGTCAAATAATTGTTGTGGAGTAAAAGGTACAATATCTGCCTCTTAGCTGTAGTGGAGTAGAAGTATAAAGTCAATATACAGTATCAATATTTTTTTTTAATTGCTCAAGTAAAGTTAAAGTACCTCAGAATGGTACGTAACCTATATATTAGCCAATCTACATGCTCACAGAGTAGCAGATCAGCTATTTTTGCCTGTAACAAATTGAAGTGGTTATGTACAGATTGAGTAAATGTACTTGGATACGTTCCACCACTGTTCATTATATTATGAATAATATGAACCCATATATAAACACTGGTTTGAGTCTCTGCCATAAACATTAGCATTATGATTATATCAGTCATTCACACACCATCAAGTAATGCACATGCAAGCTGCCACTGCCACCAAATGCCAAAGGCTGAAACACAAACGTAATCCTTAACATAAACCCTTTTTTCCCCTGGAGCCGGGGTACAAATGGTAGGCAGAACAAAGACTTAACCATCCATCATCTATACATCTCTGTTTCTGACAGTACTCAATGTTAACCCTATTATCATATTTTGCTGTGGCAAAATCCCAGAAAAATAAATCCTCTTTTTTTCTGGGGGTGGGGGGTTGGGGGAGGCAGGAGGGAGGGTTTGTCACATGGACTGTTCAGATGCAGTTGCCTTGGCAACTCCTGGTGATTTTACAGTCACTCTGTATTGGAGTGACTGGTTGGGAAGTTTGCTGGGGACGGTCTGTGCTGATGGAGGCGGTCATCATTTTCATTGTACTTAAAGGAAGTGCAAATGAATTGTAATTTATATGCCGTAGTACGATGGTATCGCTCGCCGAATAGAGCTGATGTGATGAAACGCTAGCTTTAAAATCTGTTCTTTTTTACTTCTCAGTCGTGCGATGGAGTAAAAAGGAAGCTTAAAGCCTGATTTATACTTGAGGGCTTTTCACACTGGGAGAGTACTCGCTTGGATCTGCGAGGTCGCACTGTGAACATCATGAGAACAGACATGTTTCTCGTAGTAAGGGATAACTTTTCAACTTCAATATTCAATACTCCCCCCCTGTCAGGTGATAAGGTCAGTTGGCTCTCATGCATTGAAGGAGGCATGAGCTCGGCCCTGGGCTCCCTAGGCTGGCGGGGTGAGTGTAGCGCCCAGGATCACTTAGAAAATTGGCACCGGGTGAAAAAAGGGGTACAAAATCGTGGAATAAAAAATCATAAAAGAATATAATAAATAAAAAAACTCTTATCATGGTATCAGTCTGTATTTGCTTATGACCATAACTCTATGCTTATGAAGGAGAACTATTGATGTGTGGAAGATCTGCTGCCATCGTGTGACCAAACTTGGCAACACAACTGAATGACCAGGGAAAATAACAGAAGAGGTTACTGGGGTTGGCTGCGTTTTAGTGCAAATTGTTCAACTTCACCAGAGGAACTTCACCAGTTCCTCCAACAATGCACAATCAGAATCCCACAGTCATATAGGTTCATGTCTATCTGTCTAGATAAAGGATCAAGATATTAACTCCAAAAGCTCAAATTAAAAGTGAAGATTAGCACACCACAGACTAGTGTACCTATGCATTGGATTCCAGGATGAAGCTAGTTCTTCCCTTTCCAAAATACCAATTGAGGTTTTAAGGTTAAAATATCTGCCTCTCACGGTAAACAGAAGATTTTTGTAGTATAATGCAAAGCATAAATATGAATAAGCCACAGAAGATGGACAGAGAAATATAAAAAATGTCCATGGATGTCTTCTACACCACTTTAAAAACAGTACAGATACTCCATACAGTTCATTCATCCATAGTGATGATGAGAGTGGAGAACTATTGTCATAGGGCTGTAAGAATGGAAGCAGTGAAGCACTCATTGTATTTAGCAATCACATAATGAATTCTGCAGTCAAGAAGTTGAATTGATTTGTAGTAGAGAAATGTGCAAAACTGCATTAGAACTGGGACATTCGCAGAGTTAGGTGAGCTGAAGCCAAAGTGCTACCATCATCCCTGGTCTCCCTACAAGACAGCATATTCAGACTCTCATTAATGGCAAATTATTTTTTTTCTGACTCCTGTACCACTTGAACACTATTTTATACTTTCAACATTTTTCAAAAGCTATCTATGTATAATAGCCAATCTGCAACAAATGATGATGCGATGGGGTTTGAGCTTAAAATACCAAAAAAGGTGCCTATGACATGCCCAAAATAGGGAAGCCAGGTTCAAAGTCTTTATGGAGCTACAATTAATGGGAAGGACCTCATACCAAGCCTTATTATTTTCTTTGTTAAGGAACCCATATTTTATATTTCAAGTTGCACCAGCTCGATCATATCAAACTTTAGTCACATGCAATGGATATCTTTACAAAAATATTCTGCCAACACACCCACAGGCTGAATTCACCAGCGTCATGCATCACCGGCATGTACTGTAGATCTGATCAACTTGATGTAACCAAGAAAGCAATGTCACTCAAACCTGTGTCCAAGATGCCGATGACAACATTCCAGAGAACCTTTGTTTTGTGCCTCACTGGAAATACAAATAAAGTTTATTCATACAGTTTTAGGTGTTCCTCAAATCACATAAAAACCCAGATACATTTCTCAATGAATCATGTGATATTAAGAAACGCAGGATATGGTTATATATACCTGCTTTTCTTCTCCTAATGTCCGTAACAACAAATGAATAAGTGCTGCTATTTCAGCCAGAAATGGTGCCGATCCCACTCTTGAAACCACACATGCAGTACCCCTGTTGGCCTTGAATGCTGTATCTCATCTCTCATGTCTCAGTTTTTTGATTAGTTCAATAACAAAATATAAAAGGGAAAAAGCAGCCAACATTCCTTTAGGAAGCAGAAATTTTAAAATGGTTCAATTAGATCAAATGTTGAGATATTTGCCATTTTAAATGTCCAATGCTCTGTACTGTAGCTGTGGTCATCTGGCTTGAAAAACTAGGTTTCCAAAATGGTATCAATAAATGCACACATTTTGAACATCATCATATAAAGGTGGCCTCTAACAAATCATTTAACAACATAAGCCCTGTATACCGTCATACAATAAATAGCAAAAATAGCCAATCTACCAGCTCACAAAGCATGGCATTGATGCTTTGTGAGCTTGTAGATCGGCTATTTTTGCTATTTTTAAAAACATTTGAAAATCTTTGAAACATTTTGAAAAATCTTTAACATTTAAGTTATTACAGTCAAATGTTTGATAACCAAGTGTCAAGTGATGATAATCAATAGTAAAAACAATCATTCCACTCTAATTTTCTGGGGATAAACAGGCTGAAATGGGTTATTTTTTCATTTATTTCCAAAATTAAATTATCCTTAGCCGTGGTTCTAAAATGCCAGGATTATTGACAAAACAAAACCCCACAAATTCATCACAAAAGCATCAGACACCTGAAATTAACAGAAAGCGGGGGGATAACAACACTTAAAGCGAACACTTGAGTGTCAACATGTGTTAAAAGATAAAGTGGACATGCAATGATGATTAGGCTTTTCCTTACATCTGCAGAGATTCCAAAAGGTACAGTAAAACTGTTACATTTGATGTACTGCCCTGCTCCTTATACAGCAACCCCTCCCTGCAAACCATTTAATGGTCTGAAAATAAGGTGACCAAACCACTGAGGACATAAAACATGCTGGTTTCTGTCATGCAGTGGAGATGCATATAGCTTTAAACAAGAGTAAGTTGACAAGAGTAAGTTGACAATGGTTCCAGATTTCCTTTCTGGAAGACATTTAAACACTTGAGCCCTGTTTTATGCCAGCATCATCTGAAACAGGCAACATTTTGCAATTTATAACTTGTCACAGTGTTACGTGCTGTGAGCTTTGTAGATCAGCTATTTTAGCCATTTTTGAAGGTTTTTGCCTATGCCCAAAATAGGGATGCCAGGGTGAAAGTGGTTAAGTGTGAAGCCTTTAAGAAACATTGATGTCAAACCCCCTTGTAAGAGCAACTAGGAAAAAAAAAAGTCCCAAAGCAACAACATTCAATTCTTTCTCATCAATTCTCCTCCACAATCCATGTTACAATTACAAAGACAGAAAAGGCAGTGTAAAATTCCTCTTTTCCCTGGACTGGACGAGTGTGGCACTAAAAATCTCCAATGGCATGTTAAAACTGTGACTGGGAGTTGTGGTTCCCGTCCTCACAGTTCACTACTGGTGCCAGCTAATGTTGATGGCATCGCCGGTGTCCTTCCTTCACAAAGGCACTGGGCTCCTATGATGACACAGTGCAAATCAGACACCAGCCATGTCAGTTTGTGCATTGTCATACCTACTGGTGGAACCAGTGTCCTCTTCCCCCACATTGCTTCGTGCTGTCAGCTAGTGTTCTTTAGTGGCTGCACACTGACAATGCTCACACTGGCATACAGTACACAGAGCGATAAGCCTTGGGTTCTACATGCTGGCATTGTAGACTCAATGAATTTCGATATGGACCTGTGAAAATAAAAAGAACATATGTTTGCCAGACTTGAAAAGAAAGTTACTTTATATACAGGGGTCTTCAACGTTTTTCAGGCCAAGGACCCCTTGGCTAAGAGAAAGATGAAGCAGGGACCCCCATCATATATTGTATAAAATATTTTTCTTTCTCATAGATTTCATAGTGTGTACTTTCAGACATTTAACCACTTAAACCCTCAGTACATAATAAACTTGACCTTTCACTCTGTACTTGGTCTGCTCTTTCTTCCCCCTACACCAAACCTGGTAGGGAACGCCCTACCAAAAGGAGTAAAGGAGTGTAAAACCCTACTCTCTTTCAAAACAGCCCTAAAGATACACCTTCAGGAGGCTGCAATTGGAAAATGGCCCCTGTCTAAGTCCTAACCTAACCCCCTACCCCCCCCCCCCCTCTCTCCTTCTCCTTTTGTACATATTTCTCACTCTTCATACCAGTAACCTGTAAACTGATTGTATGACATTCTATAGTAGTTGTGTATATCTGTCTGTCTCTTATATGTCATCATGATTTGTGTGCATGGGGAACTCATTTGAAACAAGCTCTGTGCTTTTATGAGTCTTCCAGTTTAGTAGACCTTGTATTGTGAATTTGTACTTCCATGTACTGTTGTTCTCATGTCTTACTAAATAAAGTACATCAATCAATCAATCACCTCTTTGCCGAAAATAGCCAATCTACAAGCTCACACAGTGTGTGCTTGTAGGTCTGCTATTTTTGGCTAAAGTTCTCCTCCGAGTACGGATACTAGGTTGAAGTGGTTAATGTAAAAATCAGACAAAGATTTGTCTCCCCGTAGTAACTCTGTGGACCCCCTGTTGAAGACCCCTGCTGTAACATAAATATACAGGCTACGAAGAGGCATTTTAGGAACATGATGTAACTTTTAGATTAACGTTACCACAACCAGGGTGTGTAAGATCTACTCTTAAATGTGACTCGTTTACCTGCAATCTCACGTTGAACATCATCGAGGCGATGAGGTATATATAAGGGAATCTGATTCGCAGTCGCCATGCGAGATCAAAGAAGATCATCAAAGTTCTCGTCAGCCCTTTGGAAAACACCCCATAGGTCCGACCCGCGGACCCCGAAAATCGCAGCACTAAATACGACAGACCCGCCATAAGACGAAGTCTGTCGCCCCGATCCGATCCTTCCGTGCGCGTTGATGAAATGTTACGAACGACCAAACAAACCTAGCAAACTGGTGGATGATATTTGAAATCTCATATTTCTATGGTTGATGTTGGCCTTGGCATTAATGTACCTACTGTCTCCACCCCGAAGAAGAAAGGAAAGGGGGATCTTCCATAGAGTTGTAATATATCTAGAGAACGTACGGCCCCGACCCCACCTATTCGTTTCAATGAAAGTTGCTCACAAGCGCATGAAGCACCCAGAAGTACCTCTACTTCCTAGATTGGCTCCAATTTTGGAGCCAATAGAGCAGGCGCACTAGCGTTTCAGACGATGGACGCACGCGCAGTAGCATTTTAAATGCAGAAATGTTGCTATCCCAGATTTTACCACCAGGCGACGACAGCTTCACTGCTCTACCGCGGTTCTGGGGGCTTGGGATCTTCCCGTTTTGGTCATACGGAGGATTTATAACGATGTGACACCCACGGAAGTTGAACTTGTGTCACACTCAAAAGTGCCCGGGCTAGTGTTGCCACACTTTGCGAGAGAAATATAAGCAACAGGGTCTATGAAAACAAGCCCAAAAGAAGCCACATGAGCGCTTCAAACCTATATTTGCTATTTGAAAATAGCCGATCTAAGCTCACATTTGTGAACTTGTAGATCTGCTATTTAAACAAATATGTATATATATATATTTTTTTAAAAGTGCAACTTGATTCTAATAATATAAATCTTGTATGGCTCCCAGGTACAGACTATATGTTCAGGTGGGGGGGGTCCGCGGACAAATACATATTAATATGGGGGTCCTTGACATGAAAATGTTGACAACTAAGTGGTTCATTTAGGAAATAAACCCAAATAAGCAACTACACTTTAGAAACAAGCCCAAAAAAACGCAATCCCTCGACTAGCAATATTTACAAGCAACCTTACAGAAAAATAAGCCCAAAGTCGCTTATAATAAACGGACATGGCAACACTGAGCCAACATTTGTTGCATCAACTCTGAATGCCACCAAAACGTCGCTGATGTATTTTATGTAATTTAAACATCTAAATCGGAATAAGTAAAATACATATTTTAATCAAATAAAATGCATATAAATGATCATATAATATAGTGCTTACTTTCCACTAATTCCAATCCAATCCTCTTCCTCTTTACACACCTTACTAAAAAATCATGAGCAGCAAAATAACTGTGACAGTTAAAAGTCATTTGTTTACCAAACGTAAAAAATATTCATGTAGGGGTGTTGGAAAAGTAAAGAAATAAACAACAGTCCGCTAGTAGTACCATTTTCCCGTTAGACAGACGACCCCCCCCCCCCCCCCCCCCGCCCCATTGTTTGTACATATGTTTTTTTATGCATCTTTGTTTTGTTTGTACATATAGTGTAATTTTCTCAGTATTTTGTGTTGATATTTGAACTGTTTGGTTGTCTATGAATTGAATACCAAGGACCCCAATGGAAACAAGACCACAAAGGACTTTTTTTGGACGGACCTTTTAGACAAAGTATTATCAATGTAATTGTTGTGACAGTGACGTTTACATGTCAAAAATGTAAATTAACCTACAAATTGCATCCAGCCCTGCATATTAGTATAATTAGCAGCAACAGAGGGGGAAAGAATTCTTGACCAATTTAGATAGATTTAGATTATTTAGATATAATAATTACTTAAGTAAAAGTAGTACCAATAAACAGGGCTGGAGTGGGTAATGTATGTTTTGTAAAAATCTACAAAGTAACGAGTAACTAAAGTTTTCAAATAATTGTAGTAGAGTAAAAAGGACAAGATTTTCCTCTGAGGTGTAGTGGAGTAGAAGTAAAAGTACTGAAAATTGGTAATGCTCCAGTGAAGTAAAAATACCTCAAAATTGTACTTAAGTACAGTACTTGTAAATGTACTGAGTTACTTTACATGACCACTCACTGGACAAATTTACCATGTAAAGTGAATTATCTGGACTGTTACTTACGCCGTCTAAAGTTTGAGTGGGCGTGGCTCATCCAACTAGATTGTGTCGCTCGTCCAAAAGCACAGATCTTCAAACTATCAACGCGTCGCAAAGCCCTGGCGTCGCCACGCGTTGTTAGCTTGTAGATCTGTTCTTTTTTAACGATAACCCGGATGTAGCCTGTGCGGTGGATCGTCGTGTTTTCCCTTCCTCCTCAGGGGTGGTGGCCGCTCCACTTATTGTTGCCATGTCCGCTTATTGTAAGCGGCTTATTTTTCTGTTAAGTTGCTTGTAAATATTGGTTGTTGCGGTTTTTGGGCTCGTTTCTAAAAGTGTAGTTGCTTATTTGGGCTTGTTTCCTAATGTTGTTTAAACATCTTCATGTCAAGGACCCCCAAATTGTCTGCGGACCCTAATCTGAAAATATTGTATGTCGGGGGCAGGGACCCCCATGCATACACGATTTGTGTTGTTAACATTTTTTAACAACACAAATCTTGTATGCATGGGGGTCACGATCCTCCCCTTAAACATTTTTGAATATTTTTGGAACATTTAATGTTTCAAAAAATATTCAAAAATGTTTTGTTGTTGTTGACAATAGCAGACGCGCTGTGAGCTTGTTGAGTGATATTATTTGTCAAATAGCCAATTAAATGTGTTTAAAGGGGCGAAGAGCTCGCTTCATAGACATGGTTGCTTATTTCTCTCACAAAACCTGGCAACGCTGGCCGCTCCGCTGTTTTCACTTCGTAGCTTTAAAACACGGGAAGCATGGGAATGTTGCGACGAGGGAATTCCTAAGTAAACTCCTCTTAAAAACAACACAAACTACTAGATAAGTTATTGAACGCGCTCGACAAGAAGCCAGGTTTACGCGGACATCTGTTTGTTGTACTATAAACCCGGGGCTTTCTCTCTCTTCCTCTGTCTCTCTCCCAGTCTCACCGGGACGTTTCACCCGGCGAGGTGTTCGCTTCGCTCGGACAAAGAGAAAGGACTTGGGAGCTAAACGTTAGCCGACTACCGAGGCTAACTTAGCAGCTAAGCTAACATGCAGGCCATAAAGTGTGTAGTCGTCGGGGACGGGTAAGTTGACCGAGCTGCAAGTTGTGATTTGTGTGCCAGTGGTGTAAAGTAACCAAGTACATTCATTCAAGTACTGTACTTAAGTACGCTATTCGGGATGTTTTACTTTACTTGAGTATTTCCAATTTTCAGTACTTTTTCAACTACATCTCAGAGGCAAATATTGTACTTCTACCCACTACAATTACTTGAAAACTTTAGTTACAATCATTTTGTACATTTTGATTATCATTACAACACATACATTACCCACTTAAGCCCTATGTATACTTAGGATATTTGAAAATAGCAGATACAAGCTCACAACGCGTCGCTTTGCGATTTTTATACATTTGGAAACTTGTGAACTGGGACATTATGCATATTTAGTACTTTTACTTTTGTACTTAAGTATATTTTAATGTGAATATTTTTTACTCGAGTGCATTTTGAATACCGAACTTATATTTGTTACAGAACATTTCTACATTGTGGTATTGGTACTTTTACTTGTGAGTACTTCTTCCACCACTGATTTGTGCCCCTTCCTCCCTTTCTGTTGTCGGCTAACATAACATGGGTCTGGGCCGATATGGAAAAGTCAAATAATACTTATAGGTTTGATCAAAGTACCTCGATATCGATATTGTGGGGATGACTTAACACAAACATACCTACACAGTGAGAGTTTTGGTAAATAATCAGCAGTTATGCCTCATAACTAACTGGGTAAAGGCAAACAGTGGAACAGCTTAGGTTGGTTTCAGAACATTGCAGCCTTTTAAAAACCAAGAAAAGAACTTTCATGCGCTAGTTATCTGCAATCTCACGACTAATAATGCTGCTACATACATGATAGCAAACCATTAGGGTGGAGGTTGTGATACTTATTGAATCTGAAATGAGTCATGGGTGGAAGGTTCTGAGTTGTTGGGAAATCTCTCACTTATCCCAGTTAAATCCTTCTCTCTAAGATTAATACTGGATGGTAATTGGACATACTGTATCTCAGCTATCCTTCTTAAACAGACAGATGGTGTTAATGCCTTTATCTGTCCGTCGTTGCAGTTTGCAAAGTTCGGCTTTGTCTCGGTCTGTGGTGCCGTTACTATCATATGTCTTATTCCATCATTTCTCGTCCGTTGGTGATGTCAGAGGGTTTTTAGCTCCGGGCTCACAAATAATTATGTCAAAACGGGGTCAAGAATGAGCTCCAGCTGTTTTGCTTCTAATATGTGGGAGGTGACAACCTCCTGTTCTGGGTGTGGTGGATACCACAGCAGAAGAGTCATTGATGGGAATGTGTCTGTAACAGTACTTCTTTTGCATCTTGACAAATGCAACCTTTGCTGCTGTTGGCTAAGCTTTCATTATCAACAGACTCAAAATGATGTGTCATTGGCAGTGAAACTTGGTTTTCAACACTGGCTGTGTTGTTTGTGTGCATTGTGTTACAACATCTTTAAATTTCAGCAGTGTACACAAACGCTATCAATAAAGGATCGTAGCCCATATACTTATCAAATGTCTGAATTTAGGAGTGCATAATTAGACTACTATGGAAGAGGTAGTGGTACTTCAGTGATTGAATCGTGACTGCATCGTGCATTTGAGCTCAGAGATGAAACAAAGTGCATGTTATTTGATAGATATTGCTAAAATAAGACTGACATGATTTCATTTTTCTTCCATCACCCTTCCAGCGCTGTGGGTAAGACTTGCCTGCTCATCAGCTACACCACCAATGCCTTCCCCGGGGAGTATATCCCCACAGTGTGAGTATGACACTCCTTGGTGGGAGCTCACATGCTTGTCAAACCTTGAAGCTATTAAACCCCACCTGCACCACAAAGACATTTTGCAGTCACACCTTGTTTGCCTAACATTTACAATAGATAAGGTTGCTGACGAAAGTCAAGTCTAGTTTATCTTAAATTGGTTTTGCTATGGAAATAAGGTTGTAGGAAAATCTGGTCAATTTTATAGTGATAAGACCAAGTCAAGACCGTGAAGTTGAATCCCATTCAATTCACGACCAAGTTATTGTGTTTCAGGGAAAATATATATTTGTTTAAGTAAAATACAAACCCAAACAATGCATGTTACTATAACAGATAGCAAACACTTATACCCTATATACTTTGTTGCAAGGCAAATAGCGAAAATAGCAGATCTACGTGGTCACAGCGTGACACATTGTGAGCTTGTAGATCAGCTATTATCACAAGATGTTTGCTTATAATGACATGACCAGAATAGGGACGCTAGGATTCATGTGTTAAATACTAAATTGATCCCACGGGGGAAATCAGTCACCAGATCAATATGTGGTCTTGAGGACAGACTATGGCTGGACGATATTGGAAAGAATATTTAAATTAGCTGCATTAGCTCCATTTGGAATCTAGCAGTTAATGATTACGGTAATTTTATAACTGGTCATAACAAGGCAGTTGTTCAATGGTTGGCTAAAAAACGACAACTCCGTGAATGACCAGTAACCGAGGAGTTAATAAATCATTGTTATTTATCTGATGGATTATAGCCTTTACGGAAACCAATGGAGAAATGAATGCTTTGGGATGTCATGAGGAAATCTCGTACCATATATCAGCGTCGTCCAGTAGCACGTGTCTCTGATCTGTATCGCTCTGTTTGCATAAAGTTGCATGGGAAGTGATTGATAAACATAATTATTATAACAGGAAAGATTTCAAGATAACAAGAGGTGGGGGGAAAAAACACATAAAATATCAGATGTCAAATTCTGTACATGGGATAGATTTAGCCTACATTGTAGGAATGATGTGGTTGTGTTGTGCACTTAGGTTGCCACGTGAATCTAGCTCCACTAGGTAAAGGTATCGACTACCTTGGCCATTGATATGAAATATAATAATTAACTTTTCTTTAATGATTACATTTATCACTTCTGCCAGATTTGACAACTACTCTGCCAATGTGATGGTGGATGGTAAGCCAGTGAACTTGGGCCTTTGGGATACCGCGGGACAAGAAGACTATGACAGACTCCGCCCACTTTCCTACCCACAGACGGTACAGTAAAATAAATGGCACCATATCATTTCTTTGCCAGGAAGGACAGCTTTTGATGTGAAATATGCGCAGGAACCATAAGACTGATTTGTACTGAGAATGTAATAAGTTAAACAAAAGAAAATGTCACACTATTATGCATATAATGAACACAGCCTGTTGTACTCGTCTGAGAATTAATTGATTGGCATGGGTTCTGATTGTCACATGTGTCTCACCAGGATGTGTTCCTCATCTGTTTTTCCCTCGTGAGTCCTGCCTCATTTGAAAATGTCCGTGCCAAGGTGAGTCTATTTGCTTGGTGAGGTATTAAAATAAATTTGTTTCCAATATTGTTTGTAAGTTTGCATGTGAACACATTTTAAAAAGCAATACAAAGTTTAATCAGACAAAAAGTGCCAGAAGGTGAAACACAAACATTCAAAGCTCTGTTTGAACCCATTTTTCTAATTTATACAAAATTCATGACTAGAGTTAAAAGAATATTGTTGTTTTTATGTAAGATAACTTTACCAAGATGATATGAAGTGCAGGTGTGGTTCTTCTGTTTGCCTCCTTGGCTGTGGGTGTTCAGCTACGGAACAGACTGTACTGTACTTGGATAAGTGGAAATAGCAGCACGCCAAAAGATAAAAATGCAAGACTTTTTTTTTTAAATTCAGGCTGCTAACACATTTGACCTAGAGCCTTCATCAGAGCATCATCAGATATGTTGGCAGCCTGAAAAACAGAATCGAGCTTAAGTCTTGCATTTGTATCTTTTGGATTGCTGCTATTTCCTCATATCTGGTTTTATTTTGATAATGACACAAATGGCCTTGGAAAATGTCCCGCTTTGTTCAAATCCTGACTGTGGTCTCTGTGCAGTGGTATCCAGAGGTGAGACACCACTGTCCCAATACCCCTATCATCCTAGTGGGAACCAAGCTGGATCTAAGAGATGACAAGGACACCATTGAGAAGTTGAAGGAGAAGAAACTCTCTCCCATCACCTATCCTCAAGGCCTGGCCATGGCAAAAGAAATCGGTATGATGACTGTTCATATACTTTGTTCCCTTATGTAACTGCATTTTGTCTTTGAATGTCTCAAGCTGGCTGTCGATGGTGCCGTTGCCCAAGAGTACAGAGTACAGATAATCAACTGGAAATTGTTCTTCCTTGTCCCTTCAGGTGCAGTGAAATACCTGGAGTGCTCAGCTCTGACTCAGCGTGGCCTTAAAACTGTGTTTGACGAGGCCATCCGGGCCGTCCTCTGCCCCCCGCCCGTCAAGAAGAAGAGGAGGAAGTGCTCCCTCCTCTAAGACGTCACTGGAAAGGATATGGGGAACATGACCGCTAGTGATGAGGGGAGAGAGGGACACAGGAAAAACACACACACACACAGTTATACAAAAGCAACATGCTTCAGACTCTTTCCTTCCGTAATGATGTAGTAATAGATAGAGGTTGTATCAACGGTTTCTTTAAAAAATGTTTTAACATGGTTAGGTCTATGAGAAGGGTTTCAATGATGATAGGCCTTAGTGATTTCCTTATACCAACCACATACAAGTACATATACACACAAACTATGAAATTCCTGAGGCCTTCTAAAAATGGATGGGAACTTTTGTAAAATGGACCGTGGAATGTTTTGTAACTTCTTGTCCTTCCACCGGTAATCTATCTTGTTTGTTTACAGTCTCGGAGGCTTGTGTTGAGTGGAGAGAAATGTTGCCAAATACATTCTGCAGATAATTACATGCTGTATTTCAGCAGACAAGAAAACCTTCGTTGTATTGTCTCAAATCATCTACACCTTTAAAGTACAGCCAACAGCTTTGCGTAATGGACTGCATATAGCAGTTCATTCAACTGCATGATTATGGCATAGTATAGATCATAATTGACATTTGTGAGGGCCGCCACGTGTGTAATGACTTTATGAACGAAGGAGCTTGAAGTAAACATCTGTGAAGTTCTATTTGCCTCAAATTGCTCTTAATGTACCATAGTAATATTTTTATCGGCAGTGCTCTCATTGGTTTATATACCTACCACAGTGATTTGTGTGGTCAAGTTCACTTACTGTATGTAAAGTGAATGAGGCTCATATTGGGACACAATTCTGTTTTAATGTTGTCAATGCTGAAAATAAGGGCTGGGAATAGGTCTGCTGTTGCCAATAATGCTATTAATTACTCTTTAAAATACAATGATCCAGTATTTCATGGGCTTCCCATTGGACCTGACTGTTTGGGTTTTTGTGCATCAAAGTCGAACATCTTTCAATGGTCTTTGGGCATTTATCAGACATCTTTTGTGCGGCACATTCTTTATTTGTGATTAGCACATTTTGACTTTTGTAGCATCACTACTGGCTAAGCAATGTCGCTAGAGCATTTATACGAGAATAACAGTAACAAAGCTACTGTCAAGTTAACAGTGTAGTGTACAGCATACTCATCCTTTGTTATAATCATGTGATTGACTATTTTGTATCATTGTTTCTCTTCACAGAAGTTACACATCACTCACTGTATTGTCAAACTAACACTATGAATATACTGTTTATTACCTCTTACAATTAATGCTACCTTAATCTCCCTACAAGCCTAGCTTTTTGTAATTAATGCCGATAGCATGTATGTGCAACATATACTGAAGACTAAGATTAGAAACGCTACAGTTATATATATATTTTTTGCATATTTTCAAATGTATTTGAACTACTAGATCAGGGGTAAAGCACATGATGTTATTAAACTGTATTGTATTCAGACATCAAGTTGTGCTTTAGTTCAAGCCAATGTCGTGACCCTTTAGTTTTATGGAAAGCTATTGTCACTTTTTTGAGAAAGCCAATAAATTTAAATGAAAATGACTATCGTGTTTGTTTAGCCGGGTTATAACATTTTACGGTAGAGAAACCACAGTGCACACAACACAATTAAAAAAGGTGCACGGCCAAACCGTGTCACAAAAGAGGAAGCCAGCACTCAAAGATTTCCTATTTATGCATTTATTTGCTTAACTGGGACCAACACAAACGTTTCAGCTAGCCAGCCTTCATCAGCGTTTGCACTCTTCCTCCTGACTCGATGGACTTGATTTACAAATGAAATTGACTTTCATCTGAAAAGAGGCAGTAATTCATGTAAAAGGAGCCCGTCCAAGTATTTATATTATAAATTACCATAGTTTTCAGAAGGTTGAACGTCTTGCGTTATATTCTAATATTCTGAATTGAAGAAAAAAAAAGGAATATTCTTTCTATGAGCTATATAATGAAGACCATAATGAAGATTAAAACACAAGGTTTGCAAGATTTCACTTTGTTTAATCAATGTAGGAATATAGTTTTTGAATTACATGATGGGGAAAAAAATACTTCTCTAACAATATTCCATTTATATACTTTACTGCACCTTCAAGGAGACTCAAAATTCTGCACACATACTCCATATATTCTCAATAAGTTTGATCCTTCAGATCTCCATTATGCTTAACTTAATGCAAGGATGAAACCGGTACTTACGTACACCGCTTATGGCATTTTTAAGCATTTCTAAATTCTGGTCTCTGCTCTCTGAGTTGAATAGTATTTTTAAATGTAAAACTGAGAAGAAATTAGACCCATTTCTGCACAGCAGATAGGACCATGCCCTGGAGTCCTTTTACAGTCATGCTTCTTCAAAAAATGTTTTGTTTGGAAATGTATCCTTTTCAACTGGATCATGAATAAGCTTCCAACAGGCACCTGGTACTGGGAAATCTTTACATTTTTACATATGGAGAGAGAGTGCTAGTTCTAAAGACAAGGCCTTTTCACCAAAATATGGAAACCACCATCTGATTTACCTCAATGTGGTTGCCCTAGATGTAGACCTGAGTGACGTGAACTATGATAATGAACCATTGTCTTTACTATTTAGAGGAAATGTAAGATATGTCCCCATATGTAGTCTTAACTGATGAGATGAGTAATGCAAAAATAACCCCATGATACTGTCTTTTCTTTAGCTCTTATCTTTTTATGTTGCGGTTATATTATGTGAAGGTGTCATTTCTTTCATTCTATTTATCATTGAAAGAAAAATCCCTCTTGGATATACAAATTTATTCCAGTTCTTCTAGTAGTCATTTTATGTAATAAATGGTACCATGGTTTTCACAAGGCTGAATTATAAATGCCTGCCTAGCAAGCTTAAGTAATGACCAAATATAAACAAAGGTCTTCAATGTAAAGCTCCACTTTACACATAAAAAAAGGGTAAAATACCAGTTAAGCGTAATTATTATACCTGTTAAAGCTAACCTTTCACGTAATATCAGTACTTTCAAGCAGTGTAGACAATAGATTTTGTCTTCTTTCACAATTAACCACAAAACAGCCAACTCCACAAGTAGATTTTACTACATATAACTCAAACATGACAATGGTCATGATACATTTGGCAATTCATAAACCCACAAGGTTTCAATAATATTCAGGTGGCAAAAAAAGAAAAAACTGACCTAAGCTTAGTCTAATAAATACAAAGGTTTAATTATTTCTGTGCACATTATGCATTTCATGTTTCCAGTGGCACTTAAGGTCAAGTCTTGAAATATTTCAGGAATCAGTGAACCGCAGCAGCAGGCCAGAAGTTGTAGGTATACTGGAAAGATAAAACGCTTTTATCAGTTCATGAGTCATTAAATATCATGACAGTGTATAATACTGATATTCAGAATTAATTGCAACCGAATTTTAACCACTTAAGTCCTAATATTAAAAAAAAGAAGTAAATATAGCCAGTCTACAAGCTCACAACGCATTGGCTATTTTCCCTATTTTGTAAAATGTGAACAATAAATGTTTTAACATAATGACATGCCCAGAATAGGGACGCCAGGTTGATTGATTGAATACTTTAACAGTTTGCAAAAGGTACAGATGAACAGTTATACAATAATGCTAAAAGGATAACACAAAAAGCCCTGAGGGCTTGTTTTCATTGTGGTCCTGTGTATTCAATTCTTTAAGACATATAAAGACATACAATAACATACAAGAGATCATCAATACTAGGAGGAGTAAAAGTAAAAAAACAAAAACAAATCAACCAGCTTACCTTTCTACGAGCTCTGCACCAACAATGTCATGGACATGGTATTTCATGTGGAATTTGACTTGCGTGGGTGTGCGTCTCTCCTCCAGGTCTGTTTTTAAGACTTCACTATATTTTGACTTCTTAATCATACCAAGCACTGCTTTACGACCTAATGGTGAAACAAACAAACAACCCCTCAATTAGCACGGCAGTGTTAACAACCAAGCGGAATGGGAGAAATCAAGCTGTGTTTGGCACTTCTTTTGACACTTTTGACTCATTACACCCACCCTGTATGAAGTACTTGGTAAATTTTCCAGAGTTTGGAATCGACAACCACCAGCTGCCGGCATCTCGCACAGTCAGGACTCCAGACTTCACCAGTTGCCTGTGAGGTGGGAACATAACTTATGACGACACAAAAAAGTCTTCACAATGTTTTAGAGCAACTGTAGAAGAGTGAGTATCTTTTTTTGCAGTGTAGCCATCTATAAGAGGGTCTGTGTGTGTCTGTCTGTTTGTCCAGGGCTAATCCAGCAAAAATAAATGATGAAAGCTGAAGAAAGGATGCGTGTTTTTTGTCATTACACCATGGCTCTGTAAGAACTGGTTTTGCTTACTACATAATGCCTCAAAATCAAATCATGCAAAGCACAGAACAATACAAGCTTTCCCCGCCGGCATTCTCCTGTCTCTCCATATTCGAGAGAGATAATACTGACGTCATCATCAATATGATGTCAGAGATCCACATGGGAGCTGTCTTTTTTCCAAATAATGGATATCTTGTTTTGGAATTAAGAAATTCAGCACTTCTGTCGTGGCATAAGGAAAGGCTCAAAGTCTGCTTTCATACGTTATCTCAGAGTCTGTGAAGAGGAGCTCCTTGAGCATCTTGTCTTTGTTGAAGCTCAGGTGAGTACAAGAAGGCACAGCTTTCTCCAGGAACTTCTCCACTGTCCCTTGTGTCCCCTTCCCCTCCTCCCCTGCCAAGACTTTGGCCTTGTAGTCTGAAGTGAACACCAGTCCAAAGGCATCTGTGTCAAAGCCCAGCTGGAACATCAGTAGCTCTCCCTGCTCCCGCAGTTCACTCTGTGGAGAAACACCAGCGAAGACTTTCACCTTTAGATTAATATCAAAGATCTCCCCTGGCCAACCAGGGATTCCGTCCTGGATACCAGTTCAAATCACGGGTAGGACATGAAACGTACAGACTGCAGCTTTAACATTGAGGGTGTTACTGTATAGTAGGACACAGTTTCTCAACGTTTAGTCTAGGGACCGCCAGGAGTTCAAATGGGCCCTTACGGCTCTGTGACTCTGAAAGCGCTCAGTGGTCTAATCAATCATACATGTCAAACTGGGGGTCCCTGAAATTTAGAAGGATGAGAAGTAGGAGCACTCACCAGCTGCCTGTCCACAGCAGTCTTGTCATTGTGAAGGCTGTAGAGCTGATGCTTCAGCACCATTTGAGGCAAAGTATCATTGAACAGCTTCCGGGGGAACAGGGTCATGAGGTACTGCAGGGTTGCCCTGATGTCAACGGGTCCTTAGACATGAAAAATGGACGTGTTAATAATAACTCACCCCTATTTAGGGCATGTCATTAAAGTTGAATATTTTCTAGGAGAGGGAACATTTTTTTTAAATAGGGGGTTAACATCTCCTTCAGTGAATTTACATTTTTATCTAAAAAAAACACACTTACCTTCATCATCATCCTTTCCAGCTCCAAACTTCTCGGTACCCGTTCTTCTTTTCTTCACTTTAAAAGTGTCAGAAATCAGACTCCTTTTCCTATTCATACCTGATGGGCTGTATGTATTTAATAAGAATAAGTTGCACCATGGGCTACTTTAGATAAAACAAAAATACTAACTAGTAAATGTCTTTTACAGCTGATAGCTAACTTTAGCCATGTGTTAGCTAACAAAACAGTCTGTTTTGGCTTCGATGTTCTCTTTCTGATTACATAAACCTAACTGCAAAGTTGTCAAACTAAAACGACAATAGTAACTATTCATATCATAGCAAAACACTTATATTTTATTCTTGTTATTATAGAACAGTGACCACTTGACTAACGTAACCACGTCCACACTAACAGGATTGTGGATTTAAAATGCTCCCTTTGTAACCAGTCAGCTGGTCGGGGACGGGTTGTTACTACTGCCACCTACTGGCCTGGAGCGTAGTATCTTGAACTGGGGTTCATGAATTGTTTTGCTGTTCTGTCTTACATTTTCCCTCGCGTCACCAGGCTTTCCAGCGTTACACGTTGTTTATTGCTGGACACGTTATTTGTTTCAACAAATAACTACATTGTAGATGTGTTTATTTTGACGTTACACCAGTCAGTCAGTCCTCTTCACTCCCTATCAGCTATAGAGGGCAGCATACGCTTCTGAGTATACAACAGCCTCCCGAAAGTTAAAACAAGACGAAAAAGAAGCAGTGTTGCCATGTCCGCTTATTATAAGCGACTTTGGGCTTGTTTTTCATGTAACGCTGCTTGTAAATAACAGTAGATGCGTTTTTTTAAAGTGTAGTTGATTAATTTGTTATTGTTATTGTTGTTCAAACAGTCCTCAAACATTTGCATGTGAAATTGAAGCATTTTTCGCAGACCCCCCCCTGATTTTGCTTTTTTTCTCTTCCACATATTATTTCACTTTTTCTATTCCAGATCTTTTTGAAAATAGCAGATCTACAAGCTGCTTGTTGTTCTACGTGTGAGCGTGTAGATCGGCTATTTTCAAATAGTCAATTGTACTGTTAGTGTTATTTACTGTACTGCAAAGTGATCACGTAGCTTCGTTTTGGCTTTTTTTATAGACCTGACTGCTTGTTTCTCTCACACAATCTGGCAACAGTGAAAAGAAGGCAACACACTACGCTAATAGCTTAGCTAAGTGGCGCTATTCAGTGAGTCTTTTATTTAAGAAAACATTCACTCAACCTTGCAGAAAATGTCTCTTACCGTCCGGTGATCACTGATGTGCTTCTACGCTACACTAGCAACAATTAAAGTTCGTTTACTTTGTACCTTTAAAAAATATATTAATTCTGCAGCCGATGCTTAGCTAGCATACCGTACAACATTTAAGCATTTACCAGAAATCATAGTAAGCATGAACCCTAGCGAACAAACAACAGAACAATGTAGTGTTTTATAGAAAAGAAAATACCAGATAACCAGATAAACATAAAACCTCGCTTCTGTCTACTCTAAACAACAACATGCTATCGAAATAACATTCTGAACATTAAGTGGTCAAGCAAAACAAATAAACGACATACGACACAAGTAACCAACGTATCTATTCGTTCAGATTCACATTTTTGAAGTATGAATTGAGATGCTTTTTACAGATTATAGAGGACTGCTCTATTAACAATAATAATCATAATAGTATCAGCAAGCAATTGAGCTAACATGACAGACAGACTACATCACCCCTCTGACCCTGTAATGCATTTTCAAGACACCATGCACCAAACAATAAAAGTACATGAATATAGTAAAGCTTGTATGTTCTTGGGAGGAAAGACTTGGTGCATATCCACCGCTTAGTGACCAATCAGAATGATGCAAACAGAATAAGTCAATCATTTAACATTAATAGTGAAGTCCAAATACATTCTGACTATGTGGGAGAAAAGTTGTATGCACATAGATAATTCATGTTGTTGCCTCGAGGTCCTGAGGACCCTATTTTGGGCTTGTCATGATAGGCAAAAATGTCGAGGCTATTTTCACTATTTTCGAACATTTTGAAAGTAATTGGTCACATTGTCTACTTAATCTAATTAGAGGCATGTCCTGATCTACTACCGGTAGATAAAAAAGAAATGGTTGCCCACCTCTGAAGTAGATGATCAAATTTTCAGTTTATTCCCTTGCCGAGATAGGCTGATATTATTATTCACATTTTGTTGAGCCCATTTGGATCAGTGGGGTTTATAAGCAGGTAACAAGTATGCTATTCAGTGGGGTAGATAGACTCACATATTTTGTCAAATCAGTTTGTCATTTCTTTTCTTAATTCTCTTCAGGTAGCCATTAGCCATGGACCAACGTCACAGACCCCAGTATCCAAACTCCGGCCAGCAGTCAGTATACAAAAGACATACAGACTCTGACAGAGGCCAACATGAAAATAAACGCTCTAGGCCAAACCACCCTTCTCCTGCACCTTCCACATCATCATCACCATCTTTGAGCACCAGAAAGGAGCTCTATGAACGAGACTTTCCTGTTTACAAACAGCCTGTTGAAGTAGGGAGTTTCTCCTTGGACTCTGAACGCAGATTTTTCAATGATGCAAGGCAACTAAGGTACTATGTTGAACCTCACAGGAGTCCTAATTTTGACCTTCGAGATGGCTACAAGGACCGGTTTGTAAAACGTGATGATGGCATAAAGGAGAAGCTGGACCACATTTTGCGGTGGATCCTCGCCAACAAGTCCAAGCTTCAGTCAAAGCAGCCTACATCCTCATCCTCATGGTAAGCATTAGCCACATTAACCCTGGTGTCCATATTTTGGGCAAATCATCATTTTTTAAATGTATTATTATTATTTTTTTTTATAATTACAAGTTGGCGAATAGTATCTACAAGGTCACAACGTGTTGTGATGCAATGTGTTTTGAGCTTGTAGAAAGGCTAATTTTGCTATTTGTCATACAAAGAAGTTTATAGGGCTTAACCCATTGAGACCTGGAACTATGTCATCTTTAGATTTGAGCTAAAAAGCATTATTTTACAAATTGGGCTATTCAAAAATAGCAGATATACAAGCTCATAGCGTGGCACCGAGTGCCGCGCTATGAGCTTGTAGATCTGATATTTTTGAAAAATCGTGAAAATGTGTTGATCTTTGAATATATATATTTTTAACTCAAATTTTTGCTTCTGGGGGTCCCTGGAACAAAATATTTTCATGGGGGTCCGGGGCCAAATACATATCATTTTGGGGGTCCTTGACATGAAAAAGATTGAGCACCACTGATATACAAACATACGTTTTTCAGAAAACTGTTGGGATTTAGGAGACATGTAGAATCGGCTTCAGGTCTCAATGGGTTAAGTCGCTAAAAACATGTAAGATTAAGATATTTCACATAGTAATAATAAGTATTCATTTAGGTATGATAGCCTGAAAAAAAAGTTGGGAATCAACCCACATAACGTAGGCTAGGTAGAACTGTGTTGTCTGCTCTGAGCGTGTTCTTTTATTAACCTCTACTCCTCCCAGTACTTTAGGGGTTGACTTTGTGACATGGCGTGGCCACCTGACCAAAGCGCTGACCACGCCCTATGAAACACGGGAGGGCTGGCTGCTGGCGGTCACCAGGTTCGGGGGCACCCTGTACATTAGCGAGGTGGAGACTGAGGCTGCACGCAGGGAAAGGGACAACCGCACGGAGAAACACGAGGAGATGATGTACTGGGGATACAAGTTTGAGCAGTACACATGTGCAGGTAGGTAACAGTATACAAATGATTTGCAGTGGTGGAAAGTTATTGAGTACATTTACTTAAGTACAATTTTGAGGTATTTGTATTTTACTTGAGTATTTCCAATTTCCAATACTTTTACTTCTACTCCACTACATCTCAGAGGCAAATATTGTACTTTTACTCCACTACAATTCTTTGGAAACTTTAGTTACTAGTTACTTTTCAGATATAAATTATGATATAATGAAACATACAGTAACCACTTTAAACCTATTTTAAACCTAGGCTATTTGAAAATAGCGCGTTGTGAGCTTGTAGATCGGCTATTTTCAAATATTTAGTACTTTTACGTTTGGTACTTTAAGTACATTTTGATGCCAATACTTTTGTACTTTTACTCAAGTAAATTTGTAATTCCGGACATTTACTTGTAATAGAGTACTTCTAC
This sequence comes from Gymnoscopelus microlampas, assembly GCF_963454915.1. NCBI lineage: Eukaryota > Metazoa > Chordata > Actinopteri > Myctophiformes > Myctophidae > Gymnoscopelus > Gymnoscopelus microlampas. The sequence continues at coordinate 17,412,148 of NC_139948.1, forward strand.
AGTGCAATATTGATACTTTTACTTAAGTAAAACATTTGAGTACTTTTTCCACCACTGATGATTTGTTGCATGTTGTATGCTTCTGTGATGATAAACAGATTCTAGGTTACATTAGTAGTTCTGTCAGTCTGTCAGCTGATGAGAAAGTTGGAAAACACACCCAAAGCACATAATCAGATAACCTGATCCACCCGTCTAGAATTGTAATAACTGACCTTTGTCCATTTTGTCTAGATGACAGCCACAGTTCCCCAGAGCCAGGTGGGGTGGTGAACACCAACGAAGCCTTTTGCACTGTGGTCCAGACTCGGTTAGCAGATCACAGACTGTTGTTTTCTGGTGAGGTGGACTGTCGAGACAAAGACCCCAAAGCTCCAGCTCCTCCTGCCTGCTACATTGAGCTGAAGACCTCAGCCGAGATCTCTACTCCCAAACAGCGCAGTAACTTCCACAGGTATTAAACTTGTTATATTCCACAGGTGTATTATCCATTGTTTTTATTATACAGCATATCGTGTATACTGTATATGTGCAGTGGAATATTTCCGCACAACATTTCACTGCACATGCTTTTTTACATTCACATCAAGTAATCTCTAGATCAGATCTACATCAATAATTGTATTTCATATCAGTAGTTTCATTAAACATGCACTGTTGTCTTCTCCTCAGAGGCTAAGTATGTTATTTAGATAGCATGTTGTTTAAACAGGTGCTAGGTTTGATGTTTACCTGCTATCCCACTTAAGAGGACCACAGTGGAAATAAGCCTTAGGGCTTTATTTTATCCTCTGCGATATTGTATGTGTTTTATGTTTTTGAAGTGCTGATGTGTTTTCTTTTTTTTGGATCACCAAATAAATCAATCAATCATTTTCATTGCACTATATTTACCATTTACCCTGTTGTTGGTTGACTAGGGTTCATGCTAATACTACAGTCTTGCACTGTTAGGCACTCTAGAAAAGAGCACCTGCTAAATACCTAAATTGTATTTGACAATTGAATGCTCTGCTCTCTGAATGTGTTCAGAATATTTTCTTGGTGTGTTTGTGATTCACAGGTTTAAACTGCTTAAGTGGTGGGCCCAGTCCTTTCTGCCTGGAGTACCTCGTGTTATAGCTGGATTCCGGGATCATGATGGAGTAGTTGTGGCACTAGAGACGTTTCACATTTCCAAAATATCCCATCTTATCAAGGTACTGTAGAAGAATTTCATCTAACAAATTGATATGAGTAAACCTGTGACAATAGCAGACATTAGTTTCTTCTGAACTGTGGTCCGTCTTATTTTTTAGAATGAGAACAACTGCTGGAGGCCAACAGTATGTATGAACTTCTGCTGCGATCTCCTGTCTTTCGTGAAGAGTGTGGTCAGGGAAGATAACCCCAGGTAATGACAGGAATACTGTTCAATACAATAATGAAACTGCCAATTTACTAATTCATTGATTTATTTATTGTAAAATGCAACTTGGTCAAATATGCAGAACATATAATGCTCTACTTTGCCGGTCTATTCCCTACAGTGTTGTGTACCTGTTTTCTTGGGAGCCCTATAGAGATGTGACCTACTCAGTCCACAGACACTCCCAGTACTCTTTCCTTCCACACTGGTATGTAGAGGCCATGAGCAGCACCAACAGTCAAGACTCAAATCATCAATAACCTGTCTTGTCATATGGGACCTCTACCAATACCACTTAAACTTGATATATCTAAAATAGCTGATCTGCAAGCTCACACCGTGTCTGTAGATCTGCTGTTTTCACAAAATTCAGAAAAATTAAAACGAACCCTGCCTTCCTTTCTTGAAAGTTTTATGTCATTCTGTGCAGCCATTTTCCCATGAATTTGATAACACAGATAAGTCAGGCACAAACAAGCATGAATGTATCTTGCTGTGTCAGGTTGATCGATGAGTTTCATGCTATTGACCATCCCCAAAAATCATGCATATTTTTAAGGTTATATGACTTTTCATTCAACATTTGAAATAGAATAATTGTGCTGCCCATCTCATGTTTGTAAAAGCTTATATTAGAATCTGAATTACATTGTTGTTTTTTTGTATATTATCTTTTCAGTTGCACCTTTTAGTTGGGCACTATGTACAGTAAATACATTTGTTTTTTGGAATTGAACCTTGTCCTAGCCTTTTTCTTTAGCAGTGTGCTGATTCTAGGGCTGGGTGATTAAATGAGCTTGATAATTGATCAAATTGATGTTAACGATGATAAACCTTTGAATAATACTCTTTCGATCGATCTAAAAGTTTACAAAAGATACGAGATGACCCTGACAGAAAACAAATGCTTGAGGCCAAAACACACCCTTCATCTTCCACATCATTATTATCCTTAAGCACAAGAAAACATCTCCATGAACCGGAATTTCCTGTTTAGAAACGGCTCAAAGGAGGGAGTTGGTCCCTGGACTCGATTTTTCAACGATGTAATAATGTCAGGTCAGATGGACTTTACAGATGGACCCCTTTCAACTTGGCGTCCATATTTTGGGCATGTCTATATAGGTGAAAAGTGTGTTCTGTGTGTTTAAATTGTTAAAAGCTGCAAAAATAGCCGATCTACAAGCTCACATGTTGCAAACTTTCAGATTTTTGCTACTTTTGTGTGACAGTCATTGTACTATTAAATAGGTTTCTGCTCGACAGCAATGATATAAACCACCTGTAGTTTTAGTGCCCCAAGGTTTGTTAAATTTCATGAGTTTGATGATCTTTACTTTGTACAACTACATTGTGTGGCTCATTGTATGCATATCATGCGATTGACCAACTTGACCATTTTGTCCAATTATTAGAATGCTTTTGCATATCTTCTTTGTAAAAGCCTATAGTAAAACCAGAATATTGTTGGCGTTTTTTTTATTACCAGGTTACAACAAGCTACCCCACTAAAATAGTTGTACATTAATTTAATAAAATAGTACATATAGCAAAGTGATATTCAAGTGCAGTAAATTATGAAGAAAATGACTTCAATATTGTATTTCATCAGCAGTTTGTTTGAACCAAAGTATTACAATGATATTATGCAATGTCAATTTTGTTAAATAAAATAGTTGCATGAGGTATTGAAAAGAAGGAAGACATGTGAATTACAGTACACACAACACATCCTATAATTAACCAATGGGGTGTGACCCCTCAAACATCATTAAAACATGTACTACTGAATGTACAGTAGCACTTCATAAGTCACAATTATATGAATGATTCACACATCTTGAAGCTATATTCCCCTAGTTAACAATCAAAGGAAAGACGGAAGAGCTTAATACCTTTGAAATGATCAGCACAAGGTCATACTGATCAAAGGTAATCTCTGGCTACTGTTACAGATTAAACAGCATATTAAGTGATTTCACAGAAGTACCGGCATTTCATTTTGTTTATGAAATACTTGCAAAGTAGCTAATACTAGTGTGCATGAACCTGTTTAACCACTTAAACCATAGTTGACCCCAGGGGTCTACTACGCTTGCTCCTTTTTCCCGCTACACCAAATCTTTGCCAAAAACAGCTGATCTACAATTTCACAACATGACGCATTGTGAGCTTGTATATCTGCTATTTTTTTGCCTGTTCGTCCCATAATAGGGATGCTAGGGTGCATGTAGTAAAAATTACAAATTACTTACAGTGTATGCAAAAGCAGTCCTTTCAATTTAGAGGCTCTTCAGTGTAAAAAATGCCCCCGTCAAACCTCCCCCCAAATTCTCCAAGTATTTTTAAATCTATATTTGTCATAATTTAGTGTATATAAAATTGTGTTCAAATCAAAATGTACATTCATTAATCAGAATTTTCACATTTGTGCAATCAACCACATTTTTGGGACCTTAATGCCGACTTTCTCTCAAGACGAATATGCTACAGCCCTTTAGGCCCAATCCTATATAGTATGTCAATCAACAGAAAACTAGTATTTCATTGCCTGCAATTGTTATAATATCTAACTTGTACGTAACACTGACTGCTTATGTAAACAGAAAATTATCTGGCGGACATGTTTAAGAGGTTACAGTACTCTGATGTGTATATGAGCTGCAAACTTAAGACATTTGATCAAAGATGCAGTGGCTTCATTATATCAAGGCAATGTCCTAAAAACTGTACTTGCTGCAAGAAAATAGGACTCCACTTGGTCATTCATTGCAGCAAATCTTGGTTGCACCAGACACACATATGGTAAGGTCCAATACAATGTGCTGATCCACCTTCAAAGTTTAGATCAGCAGTTCTCAAAGTGGGGTCCAGGAACCCTCAGGGTTCCTTCAGGGGTTCTACACTTTAAGATTTACGGGGGTCCTTGAAATTAAAGTTTGAGAACCTGTTTTAGATCATACTTTTGTCAAGTTTCACAAACAGTATAAATTACATTAATGTGGTGATTTACCTTAGGCACCAACCTTCAAAATCGGAGGAATAATTTACAAGCTACCCACACAAGAAGGTGGATTTCTATGCAAAATGTTGACAGCAGTCCTAAAGCACAGCCAGGTACAGTAGAAGAGGTCTTGCAATTCAACCATTTTGGATTAATTGCACTTATCTGCATTTCTCTGTCAAAGTAACCCTACTGAATTTGAAGAACCACAAACAACCAAGGAAAGAGCTATCCACCAGTTTGAGGACAAACGTAATCTACTTAGGCACTGGGAGAGGTTAACATTACAGAGTCGAACCATCCCACCTTTGGTTATGGAATAGATGAGCAGTCACCAATCCCAGTGTTCCATCACCACTGCTTTAAGCACTTATGCCCTATATGACACATTAACGAAACATTAAAACATTTTCTTTGAAAAATGTAAAAAGGAATTAACATTTTTGAAAATTTGCACCAAAATAGATCCAGCGAGGTTAATGTGGTTAAATCAAACATCAACTTTCAAAATAACATTTTCGAGCCATGTTGGACATGTTTTACACTGTAAATCCTGTGGCTACCCAGACTCAGTGTTGAGGCCTCACATTTCTCTGGGCCAAGGCTCAGTATAACAACTGCAGGTTTGAGGTATTATTATGTAGGAGTGCAGTGATCTCAGTGCTTCAATTTCTTGTTGAGGCCCATGACCTTGAACGTGGCTGCAGTGATCTTCTCATAGATCACAAACATGAGGGCAGCTGTCAGCACCGTCTGTAACAGCTTCGCTTCCAGGCCTTTGTATAAGCCGAGAAAACCATGCCTCCTGTCATAGAGAGGAAAGAAATGGATTGCTCATTTCAGCTTGACCAACATTTTGATTTCGAATCAGTTCTAGTGACGTCAAGCGACTCCTGTCTGTACATTTAATGCAGTGGCGGAACTATGATCTTGCAAGGCCAGCTGCTGTGAAGGTTACAGCAGCCCAGTGTCACACGTCTGTTTATTTTACATTTTGAATACATGTTTGAATGTGGAATATTTGTCCGCAGCCCTAGTAGTTAACAGTACATGACTCACTTGATTCTGTCCATCAGCAGGTACATGACGTTGCGCAGGCTTGCTAAGGCTCCACCTTTGCCATCACCTTTGTACTGGCCAAACTAGTGAGAGAGTAGATACAGATTCATTTATATTGACATACAAAGGTTTAGTCCCTCAGTGGCACAATCAAGAAATACTTCTTCTCGACAGTTTACAGGTTCCTTGCAGGAAGTTTTTTTTGTATTTTGTTGTGCAACTATATTTGAGAACGCATTTATGCTTGCTTTCTTTGTTATTATCTTTGCAGAGTACTCAACAGAGAAGAAACAAAAACATTACATTGAAAAATATAATTTAAAAACTTGAAAAAGAGTTGTACTAAATGTGTCATCTTTCATGTTATTTATACTACTGTAGAGTACCGAAGTCCTGACGTCACTCCCAACACCCATGAGTCACAGTGTTATTTTTTGTATTAGAATCCCAGGCAAATCTTAGATTGTGTCATAAGAACTGTGTTCCAAAAATAAACAAACCACCCTGGCGTGGTATGTGACTGTCATTTATGATGTATTCTTACTCTTTGAATAAATTTGTACTTTTCCACCATCAGTTGCCGGGGTGATTGGTTTATTTCTGGAACACAGTTCTTATTATATATGACGCAATCTAAGATTTGCCTATGGGGATTCCAAAACAAAAAATAACAGTGTGACCCAGGGGGATAGCGCCCTCTAGCGGCAGTGATGTCAGACTTCCAAGTACCCCACACTACTGTACTAGGATGTTGTTCAGGATCCACAAAAATCACATTTTCACACCTTTCCCATTTGGGATCCACATGGGAGGGGTAGGCAACTGAAATAAACTAATCCCAGATAAAGGATTTGTGGCTTCTTTTATCCCATGTTTACACTAAACGTTGATCAGATTATAGGTGCGGGAAGGATGCATATATATAATATATAATACTCACCCTTAAGACAGCCTGAACAGTCTGAAGTGGATATGTTGCTGTGGTAGCAACAGCCTTAGCAATAGCTCCAATAAGAAAGATCTCTGCTGAGGATATCTGTTGGAAAGACGAATAAAGGTTTATCTGAAATTATCAGTGTTATTTTCTAATGAACAGTTTATACACGACCACAAAATAATTTATCAAGAAAATTTGAAAACTTTACCACAGTAGGTATGTATCACTGAATAATTATGTGCTCTAACTTAAAATGTTTCAAAGCAGTGCAGCTGACATTGGGATTTAATTGCGTCACAAAAGGCACAGCCCAACGTCTCACCTTCCTCCCACCATTACCAGCCCTCCTCTTCATGGCCTCATAGAACATGAACTGTACAGCTGGGTTGAACACCAGCACCAGAGAGGGCAGGGTGCCATTCCACAGGGTGCCCACCCCCTCCTTGTCTATGATCTGGGAGAAGGCATCTGAAGGGACAATCACACATGACAGGGTTTGACAACAGCATGTTCTTCAAAAGGAGCTTTTTAATTCTGACACAAACACACATACTTACATACCGAATATGCCCTTGTAATGCGTCTGCTGGAGGTCTTCATTTCGGAACTTCGCCCCCTGCAGCTTAAGCCGGGTATTGACCACCCACATTGGTGTGGTCAGGATCACGTTCACTGCCCCTGAATTAACAATAATATATTTTTTTAATTACAACACGTGAGCTTGTATATCGGCTATTTTTTAAAACAATTTTGCCTGTAATGACATGCCCAAAATATGGACGCCAGGTTGAAAGACGTGCTACATACCTGCTATGAACCCCATGAGCAGGTCTTTGCTTGGTCGGGACTGGCCATGTCCAGACAACACCAATTTCTTCAGTGTGTTGAAGGTGTAGAAGTAGACAAAGTTGGAGCAGCAGAGACTGGAAATAACTGGAAACCAGCCCCTGTATAGTGCCACACTGGCAGGGGGGGAGAAAAGAGTAATTTAAGGGCTAAGCTCAGAAGCCAATTTAATGGCACAGAGCCTGTATCCCGTATTGAATTATGCTGCATTTAATTTGTTGATCATATATATGTTCAAGTCAGTGGTGATAAGAGTATGGCATTTAACACTGATTGAATTTGTGTTATGTTACTTGTGCTTTCATTTGAGCAACAGCAATGTTGCTATTAACAAGAGTTTCCACTTCAAACTAAGGGGATTACTATTACAACAGCAGTGCAAACCAAGGGCCATAACCTTGAAAATAAAAAACACCCAGCTGGTTATGTGATAGTATGACAACACCACTTACAGGCCTTCTTCCTTTGCTATCTCAGCCAGGATAACTGGGGTAGATTTAGATTTGCGATTCTCATCCACTGAAAGAAAACATATATATGTATCACTGACAAGAGGCACCATCTTTTCAAAACAAGTGATACAACAGGTGCCCAGAGAATAGTTCATAATTGACCTGCAAACATTGTCCTATATAATACTGTGGTATTGTTGTTGCTGCAGCCTACAGTAAACTCTGAGACCCAAGTGTAGAGTTCAAAGCCATAGCCATTATCAGTCAGTTCTGTCCATTCTGATAATAAGACCTCCAACTCACCCTGGAGTCGGATCCTGGCTGTATCCAAAGGAAAGAAGACGCTCATTGCAGTCACACTGCCCTATAGAGACCGATGCATTGTTAATGAAATAGCAACATGCACATAACAACAAGAATAACATCATGCATATAACAACGGATACAGGATAGGTGGGCACTAGGGACATCTATAGTTAGAAAATATTACATTTTCTAACATTTTGGGGGAAATAGCCAATTTAAAAAGCCCACTCATCCTCGGTGCCCCCAGTGCCCACCTATCCTGTTACCATAACAACATGCACTTGCCAATCACTAGACACTGACCACTTTTCTCGAAAAGACAACTCAGTCTCACCTCACAAGTTTAACTTTAAGCAGCAGATATTGATATTAGCTTATTGTTTTGCTTACCGCTGCTCCAGCCACAGCATGGACCAGAGTCTCATAGGACAGGAGGCCCACAGCCAGGCCACCGTTGTCAGACATCTCTGTAGTACCTTATCCACCCCGGAAGACCAAACTAGAACTAAACCAAGACCCAACTAGAGTTTACAGGGCAGGGAGGTCAACCGGTCAGGCTGGTCTGTCTCTCACCGTGAGGCTGGTCTGGGAATGTCAAACGTCTGTCCCTGTCATTTCATGTTATCGACAAGAAGGCACGTTAGAGCAGTCATAAACTGAAGCAACTTCACCCCGGCTTATGTTTGCTTCCTCTAAGCTCCACTGCCCGCCTGATGCACTCAGATAAGAGGCGACATCACCACCTACTGTATGGGAGTAAATTTCAGGGATACAGGATAGGTGGGCACTAGGGACATCTGGGCACCTCGATGTAAAATTGGCTATTTTGTACAAAATGTTTTTTAAAAAGTGAAAAGGGGGGGGGAAATGGTCTGAAGTCATCTAAAGTATAGCCTACATGGTGTGAACATGCACGGTACATCATTATCAGACTTCATTTTTAATCCTCAACTTCTTGTTTATGCCCCAAAAGCCAAAATGACTGTATATACAGGTGTTGTAGCCATGTGTAGCAATTGAAGAAATATTAGACGTTAATTGTCGAATGCTTAAGCATGTTCTAATCACTTAAAAAAAAACATTTGCTAAGTATTTAATTTGTTAACATTTTGGGGAAAAATAGCCAAATAACACTGAGGTTCCCACTCTTCCTTGGTGATCACCTATCCTGTCACCCATTTCAGTGCTGTGTGTAATTATTTACAGCAAAACGCCCAAAGAAACAGAGGCAGCAATGCCCTGCCCTCTGTGTTTTATTGATGTCATAATGTAGACTGCATATTTAATGTGTCCTAGCTGTGTTTTATTATTGTAGCTACGTCATGTAATTGTATCGTGTATACTATATATATAGTCTTTATGGGGCCAGGCTTCCAGCATGGACCCATATTGTTATTCACATTATTCCATTTCTTCTTCTTCTTCTTCTTCTTCTTCTGCCGTTTTTGCCAGTTCTGGCTGAACCGTGCAGTCGCTTTTTATGAAACCCGGCCATATGATAGATGGTCATGAAAAACGATCAAAATATAAATCTCACAATCTTTCGTCAAAAGGTGGCGCTATAGCACTCAGTTGAAAATGACAACTTTGAACAGGTACAACTCATGCCCTGTTTCACCTACAGCCATGAAACTTCGATGCACACATGCGTCTCCTCATGCTGAACAACTTTCACACTCTGACTTTTGACCTCTGACCTTTAGATCTCCCACCATTTTGAATTATATGAAAAACAGTTAAAACCTATCTCCTCCTGGGATTTTTGAGTAATCTGCACGAAACTTTTTACACATGAACTTTGGACCTATACCAAAAAACGTTTGCAAAATATCTTCCATAAGTGAAAAAATGAAGCTTTAATGAGCCAATGAATATTGCAGTTTTATGACAATTATTCATCTGCCCCTAACACATACATGCAGACTTACCATTCTTTGAAACTTTGCAGAAATGTAAAGGGCCATTCCAAATATCGCTGAAACCAATCTTACTCCAATTGGTCAAACGGGGGCGCTATAGCAATTTTTTGAAAATTGAAACTTTAAACAGGCAAAAGTCATGCCTCGTTTGGCCGACAGCCATTAGACCTGCTTACACATGTGCCTTGACTAATGAGGAACACATCTATCACGTTGACCAGTAAGCACCGCCCTTAGATTGTCCGCAATCTTGAGCAGTTTGAAAAACACTTAAACCCAGGATTTTTCAGCTATTTGCGTGAAACTGTATGATGTGTGTGATCTCCTTTTTCACAGGTTCTTGTCTGTTGGTGGCTTCTCGCTTAAATGTGTGCCCCACAACCTGAAGGTCACCAGTTCAAGCCTCACTTGGTGCAGACTTCATCTAAGTTGCATTTCACACAACATGACTATCAATGAATACATCTGCAATTGTTAAAGATAACATGAAATACTTAATTGAGTGTTTTTTACATACAGCTGATCTACAATCTCACAACTTTTCAGATAGCAATGAGAGTATGTTTTTTCAATGTATAACATACTTCATTGTGAAAATAGCCAATGTACAATCTAAAAACTTTTAATGGTTTGTGAGCTTGTAGATCGGCTACTTTCACTAATTTTGGTTCTGAGGAGATGTACAATTTCTTCATTGGTAAATGGTTTGTGAACGAGTGATCTTAGTGTTAGTGAAACAGGGGCTTGGGTCATGACAGAAGGCAAGAGTTTGTGATCCTCAACAGACGATATCAGCCTGGACAAAGATATAGCACTATAGGTAGTGTTGCAGCTACCTAAGAGTGCTTCATGACCGTAAGGTTGCCGGTTCAAGCCTCACTTGATGCAGACTCATTTAAGTTGAAATGCAAAAAACATGACTCAATCTATTCTGTTTCCATGGCGCTCTCTCTCTCTCTCTTCAATCTATTCCGTTTCCATGTCTCTCTCTCTGTCTCTTCAATCTATTCCGTTTCCATGTCTCTCTCTCTGTCTCTTCAATCTATTCCGTTTCCATGTCTCTCTCTCTGTCTCTTCAATCTATTCCGTTTCCATGTCTCTCTCTCTGTCTCTTCAATCTATTCCATTTCCATGTCTCTCTCTCCTGTCTGTCTGTCTGTCTGTCTGTCTCTCTCTCTCTCTCTCTCTCTCTCTCTCTCTCTCTCTCTCTCTCTCTCTCTCTCTCTCTCTCTCTCTCTCTCTCTCTCTCTCTCTCTCTCTCTCTCTCTCTCTCTCTCTCTCTCTCTCTCTCTCTCTCTCTCTGAGGGGTGGCCATAGCTGAGTGGTTAGTGAGCCCGCCTAGGGAGCCAGAGACTCTGGTTGCCCCAGGTACGATTCCAGGCCAGGTCAGCAAATGTGTCGATGAAATTTGTCCCTGAGCAAGACTCTTAACCCCTAATTGCTCACAGGCACTCATTGGAAACAAGACCGCAAGGACTTTCATGAACTGACCTGTTAAAGGAATTATCATTTCTCTCTCCTGGCCCCATATTATCGCTGCTTGCAGCTATATTTTACAGTTGTATTTGTAGCCTATATGGTGTTATTGTTCTGTTTATTGTTACACACATGGAAGATGAAAATTAATTCACCTGGTCAATAAGATTTCTATGGTTGAAAACTGTCAAATAAATTAAACAAACTAATAAGAAAGCCTATTTCAAATCGATTGACAAGCTAAGACTTTATTACAAAAGTTGCTTGGTATAATTATGAAACAGCAGTGGTGGAAAAAGTACTACATTCTTTTACTTAAGTAAAAGTATCAATACTGCAATGTAGAAACACCCTGTTACAAGTAAATTGGCATCAAAATATACTCATTAAATGTACTCATTATGCATGTCCCGTTTCACAAGTTCTCGTTTGTCTAAAATGTATAAAAAATCTTTCGAAAATAGCTGATGTACAAGCTCACAATGTGTCACGTTGTGAGGCCTTGTGAGCTTGTAGATCGGCTATTTTCAAATAGCCAAAGTTTAAATAGGGCTGAAATGGATAATGTATGTTTTATAGGCTAATAATAATCTAAATCCAAAAAGTAACCAATAAGTTTTCAAATACTTGTAGTGGAGTAAAAAAGTACAATATTTGCCTTTGAGATAGTGGAATAGAAGTAGCCTAAAAGTACTGAAAATTGGAAATACTCCAGTTACTTTACACACACCACTGAGTGTGTCATTGCCTGGACCTGGACTTTGCTTCTATTTTATGGCGGGCTGCGACGCAGATCATGTTGACGCCCAGCCAGCGCTCATTTGGACTCTCCAGTCTCCAGGGCACAACTAATGCGAGTGAGGGGAAGAGAGGAGAAAATGCCCTATTTTGTTTAGCTGCCTTATGTAAACCTCATATATCTATTTTATTTGATTTATTTATAGTTTATTATTTTCCAAAAGCTTCAGTATGTCCAGATACCACAAAGCAGCCATTGATGGTTACTTGGACCTCCTGAAAGAGGCTACCAGGAACGACCTGAACGCCCGGGATGAGGATGGAATGACACCAACTTTATTGGCTGCTTTCCACGGCCATGGCGATGCTCTTCTGCTGATCTGTAGTAGAGGGTGAGTAGGCTACAGTGGTGGAAAAAGTGTTTTGTTTACTTAAGTAAAAGTATCAATACTGCTATGTAGAAACAAGTAAAAGTCCGGAATTAAAATTGACTTGAGTAAAAATGCAAAAGTATTGGTATCAAAATGTACTTAAAGTACCAAAAGTAGAAAGTACATACAAATCTTTTGAAAATAGCAAATTTACAAGCTCACAATGAGTAAAAGTATAATATTTGCCTCTGAGCTTTAGTGGAGTTGAGTAGTACTCCAGCAAAGTAAAAAAGAACTCAAAATTGTTCTTAAGTAGGCTACAGTACTTGAGTAAATGTACTTAGTTACTTTACACCACATGGTGAGTTTCAGTTGACTTTATGTTAAAATCTAGCCTTGGACAAGCCTTGTATCGATTTGATTATGTCATTTGTAAGTGTAACAGAGATATAGGCCTAATACAAATGTCAGAATAAAATAATAAAATGTCTGTCTTAACACTATACACTATACAGTAGCTATAGGCCTGTTCATCCATGTGCGAAAACTGAGGTCTACAGAATTCATCTATAACTATGAAAATTCAAAAGCATGCTTATCAATTTATACAGATACATGCATGGGCATATATATATATATATATATATATATATATATATATATATATATATATATATATATATATATATATATATATATATATATATATATATATATAGCCTAGTATAGGCTTGTTGATCAAAGAGCAAAGGTTGGGTTTATTGGCATTTTATCTATCCTTGTGACTTCCATATTGTAAATTGGTCAGTTAGTAGCCTGCCCAACTTCAGTCCAAACTTGCTACTGTTGTGTATGGACCTGTTTAGACAGCCAAATGCTTAATCAGGCAAAACAATTCTGTAAAACAAAAGACGCTTTTATCCAGCCCTTCCCCCACCAACCCTCTCTCCCTCAATATGACCAGCTAGCACAACATTTAGAGGAGAGATGAGAACTATCCATGAGGTTCAGTAAAGATGGAAAAATGTCCATCTTTTTTTATCCATAAAAATGTTTTAGATCCCTTTAACTTCATCATCTTACCCGTGGCCATCAAGACACTGTCTCTTTGTAGAAGAATTATCACCATGGCACAATAGCTTGAAAATTGAGTTTTATGACATGCAGTTGCTGTGTTACTGCAATCAAGACTTTTATTGCCATGATGAGGGAACATGCATGGGAGGACTTTAATTCTTAATAGCTTACATATTAACCACAGAAACGTTTGGTTGCTGTGCGTAGTTTCAGTGTTTAGGAAATGTAGTTAATTTGTTACACATTAATGATACATTACGTAATTGCATTCATTGTTATTGTTTTCCCAAGTCATGAAAAACCTCAGTTAACCTCTGTTAATAAACTACACTAAATGTACCATAAATAATACTAAATTGTCAAAAAACATTATATGTTTTGTGTCACACAGAGGGGACCCAAACAAGAGTGACATATGGGGGAACACTCCATTGCACCATGCTGCCACTAATGGCCACATGCACATCCTCAGCTTCCTCGTGAATTTTGGTGCCAACCTCTTTGCTGTAGACAATGAATTCCACACAGCTATGGACGTTGCAGCATCACGTGACCGTATGGACTGTGTGCGCTACCTGGATGCTGCGGCCTCACAGCAGACAACCCAGAATCCCAAGAAGGTTGCCAATGTGAAGCGCGAGGCCACCAAAGAGGCAGAGAAACGCGTGAAGATGTGTGAGAAGGTCAAGAAAAGACACCAGAGCAAGATGGATAAAATGTACCAAGGCACAAGCGATGATGGGTCTGTTTCAGAGGCCAGCATGGCATCTTCACTCTCTGCTGTCGGTGGTGTCAATGAGCAGTTTTCCAAGATTATCGCTTCAGACAAATCTGGCTCCCTCACTGCCAGGGTTAAGGGCACACTGCAGAAGAAATTTGGCAAGAAAGATAAAGGTACATTGTTGAGACCAGGGGGGGATGGGAACGTCATCTTCTTTAAGCAAGAGAATGGAACACAGGGCGAGCCGGAGTTTGTGGACGTCTTCAGTGAGCAGGATGAGAACGAGTCCGATGAGAACTGGATGAGGAGGAAGGCAGGGGAGGATGACGACCCCGACCAAACCACACAGTCTATCTTCAATCGACCCGGTCTTGGAGGTCTGGTCTTCATGAACACACTGGGGCTGGAGTCTGATGACATCCCCAGTGGTGCCAATGAAAACCTTGGCTACCTTGTGCAGAACGAGATGTATGACACTCATGGAGATGACACCGAGTTTCAAGATGATGGTGATGCTGTACTGCCTTGGAACCAAGACGACCTGGGATTTGATGACGAGGATGATGAAGACACCTCGCCTTTGGAGACCTTCCTGTCTGCAATCTCCTTGCCAGAATTTGCCCTGGCTTTCAGCCGTGAGCAGCTGGACCTCGAAGCCCTCATGCTTTGCTCTGACGAAGACCTCAAAGGCATTCGCATCCAGCTGGGGCCCAGGAAGAAGATCCTGGAAGCTGCTAACCGCAGAAAGGATGCACTGCAGCGTCCTGGTCAAATGAAGGACACCGTCCTTTGATCAGACAAAATAGTGAGAGTCATAGGATGGGTTGATGTCCCTGCAAATAACACTGAATATTTGATTTTAGTGACAGTTAAATTATACATCAAAAGTGTGCATCCTCCAAGATAAACTTTATCTATAGTTTGAATTAATCATGTATTTTTATGAATTATAACCACACTGAATAAGACTAAATAGGCTGAAATATAGGTGTGACTTATAATTGATCAACAGCATATCAGGAATGACATCTATGTATCTATGAAATCTATGTATGGGTGTGGCGCACTGAAAGTAGCAAATCATCATCAACCATGTTCACGTAGGCCGGGTGATGGCTGTCAGCGTGGAAAAAGACTCTTAGGAAATTAGTTGACCATTCTGTGGATGGATTTCAGAACTGCTTTGTATGAAAAAAAAAAAACATATAACCACTGCCACGTCTTAATCCTATTGTTGTGCAGGCAATCTAGTTCATAAGACAAAAGCAATTATTTTAAATTGTATATGAAAAATATGCTGAATGATTCTGTTGTGTTATTGCATAGCCTAAATAAACCAAATATTATTTTGTAATGACAGCACCGTTTTTTTTTTTGTTGCTGTTTCACAACACATAGATACAGACGAGCTAAATATAGCTTAAGCTTGACAGATTGCACTCAGTAGTATACCTCTGCCAACGATATGCAATGGTCAAGATATGCCATTTCCACCTTAGGTATGAGTGATCATCTAAGTTTGACCTTGACCATGATTGTGACTTCGTCCTTTGACCTTGTTGACCAAAAAAGTTGATTTTCTCTTCAGGGCAGCCTACTGATCATTCCAACCAAGTTTAGTGAAACTCTGCTCATCTGTTCTTGATTATGACTTTGACATTGATTGTGACCTTAACCTTTGACCTTTTCTACCCAAAAGTTAATAATCTCTTACTGATCTTGAGTTATTTTGTTCACAGACAGAGACACATCAAACATCAACTTTCGAAGTCTTCATTCCTGAGATATGATTGATTATACAATTATTTTCCTTGACCTTGAATGTGACTTTCACATTTAATCTTTTAAACCCAAAAATGTCCACTAAAGTTTTAAGCAAATCTGGCTATCTCTTTTCAAATTATAACAGTCAAACCATAGACTGTAAATATAGAGTCAAACACATACACAAACAACTCTGCTGGTAGAGGTAAAAATATAAACAATAAAAACATTTAACTTTGTATCCACATTTATATTGAGTTACTTTAATACATTTTGATATGTGTGTGTGTGTGTGTGTGTGTGTGTGTGTGTGTGTGTGTGTGTGTGTGTGTGTGTGTGTGTGTGTGTGTGTGTGTGTGTGTGTGTGTGTGTGTGTGTGTGTGTGTGTGTGTGTGTGTGTGTGTGTGTGTGTGTGTGTGTGTGTGTGTGTGTGTGTGTGTGAGTGTGTGTGTGTGTGTGTGTGTGTGTGTGTGTGTGCGCGCGCGCGCGCGCGCGCGTGCGTGCGTGACTGTGTGTGACTGTGTGTGAGAGAGAGAGACAGAGAGAGTACAGAAGAGGCTTTGTTATGAATATAATAGACAATGTGAGTATTCAAAAGGATGACAGTGTGCCAACAGTGTGTTCTTGCTGCAAATTGGTGAATCAAGTCATCAGTGTGTTCATGCGGAAAACTTGATTTAGGCGCACTGTGTTAGATGAGTTTGATGGAGTGACTGTAACTGCATGCTGCCTGTCCATTCAGACAAACAGAATTTGACTGTTGTTCAACAGCTTTTCAATGTATTTGCTTCCAGTCAAGTGGCCTTCATCAGGTCATACAAAAACAGATAATGGGTAGGTAGGATTAAGAGGTTTCCAGCTCAATAAGCTATATATTATGCAGCACACCTCTCAACTAGAGATCATTCATTATCATATCTATCAGCAGCAAATATGAACATACATCTATCGCCTACAATGGATTTACAGACAGTGACATTTTTATGGCTCAGCAGGAGGCTAGCCATCTACATATAATAGCCTATAAGTGTGTGTGTGTGTGTGTGTGTGTGTGTGTGTGTGTGTGTGTGTGTGTGTGCGTGTGCGTGTGCGTGTGCGTGTGCGTGTGCGTGTGCGTGCGCGTGCGCGTGCGCGTGCGTGTGTGCGAGCGTGTGTGTGTCCAGGGCTAATGTTGTTTCATATCTTTTTGTAAAAGAACAGATATCAATTACCTATTTGATAAGCCTCATCAGGACAACAACAACAACAACAACAACAACAACAACAACAACAACAACAAATATTTAGGAAGCTGCATCTTAGTAACAAAGTCCTCATTAGAATGAAAACAAAATTAAATTAAAATAGGTGCAAGTACTGTATAAAACTGTCATTGCTACATGATATAAATTAATTTATATTCAGTGGTGGATAGAAGTACTCTGAGGTTTTACTTACGTAAAAGTAGCAATACCACAGTTATATGCTGTTACAAGTTAAAAAATTGAATAAAAAGTACAATATTTGCCTCTGAAATGTAGTGGAGTGCAAGTATTAAGTATTAAAAAAATACTCAAGTTAAGTAAAAGTGCCTCAAAATTGTACAGTACAAGAGTACATTTTCCACCAGAGTAACATTTTGTTTTACCCACTCCAAACACAGAGCGGCGGTAATGACACGTGCCTTTCATATGACAGCTGGTTATAAAAACAAGGGAGAAGAAGGCGTTTTTAGTCACGACTCTGACTGCAAACCGGACTCTCTCTTTCCCAGGTGTTTGGCCCAGGCATGGTTTTGAGTTTAGTGGTTCCCAAACAGTGGGTCGGGACCCAAAAAAGACGTTAGGATGTGACGCGTTGTGAGCTTGTAGATCTGCTATTTTCACTAGTTTGGGTCCCGGGAAGACATCAAATTAATCTTTTGGGTCTTGAGCTAAAAAGTTTGGGAACCACTGGGTTAAGGCATATTTTCTGTTAGTCATATAACCACGCCCACCTGGGCGAAACACCCTAAGAAGAGGGAATCCCGACTGCAAACAGTGTGAGGTTTTGGCTCGTCTGTGTCCAGTTGACGCTATGATGTGCATCAGGTATTATGATCTACCTTTGCTTTACATGCTTCACATCTGTCTGTGTTTGTCTGTGTTTGTTTGCATCACAACATCATGACTCAAGCGTTCAGCATGTGAAAGTAGTTACTTGCTGCTGTCGCCAAGCTCTTCATCTGTGCTGCTAACCAAGCCACAAAATCCTTGTCAGCAACATTTAGTCACAGACGAATACATTGGTTGTTTTTCGCACGTTTGAGCCATTTTAAGCCATGATTCAGTGCTGTAAAAGTAACTAAGTACGTGAACTCAAGTACTGTACTTAAGTACAATTTTGAGGCATTTTTACTTTACTGGAGTGGAGTATTTCCAATTTTCTATACTTTTAGTTCTGCTCAATATTTTGAAAATGAACTGACCGAAAGGTACACGGATTCTACTCCACTACTACCACTAATCTCAGAGACAAATATTGTAGTTTTACCCCACTACATTGGACAACTTTACTAGTTACATTTTGTACATTTTGATGCAAATACTTTTGTACTTTTACTCAAGTAAATTCTGAATACCAGACTTGTACTTGTAAAAGAGTATTTCTGCATTGTAGTATTGATACTAAAGTAAAACTTGTGAATACTTTTCCCACCACCACTGCCATCTTTTGAAATGTAGTCGACAAGACATTAAAAGCGGTTTTCCGCTTTGTTGTGTTGAGCTGCCTCATAATGTGATTGCATGCATGTGATGCAGTCACACACTCATGTATTTATGTTCATTACATTAGCTACTATCTGGCCATTAACCAGTGGTGGACAAAGTACTCCAGTACTTGAGTCTAGATACTCCTGGTACTCCAGGTCAAATATAAGTGGAGGCTGCTCAGTCAAATTTGTACTTGAGTTAAAGTACTGGAGTACTTGCTTTTAAACATATTTTATGTATTCAAAAGTACATGTTTTTACAATTAAATATTTAAAAGTACAAATTACAATGTACATTTTATTTTTAATATCAATGCATTGCTGAAAGCGGTTAATTCATAATGTAATTTTTGCAGTGAGTCAAAGGTACAATATTTAACTTAGAAATGTAATGGAGTGAAAGTTATAAGTATCCAAAAATGCAAATGCTCATACTCATAAATAAAGTACAGACAACTAAAATGTACTTAAGTACAGTACTCAAGTAAATGCACTTAAGTTACTGTCCACCACTGCCATTAACTCCATCCTGTCCTACTTTCGTAATAGGCTGGTCTAGCAACGGGAGTCATGGCTGAAATTGTTCCAGTCAATGCCAGTTTGCCCCCCTGCCCTTTGGATGTGACCTTTGCCCTCCAGGAGGATGGCACCAGTGTACCACTGTCCTCACTGGAGAGTGACAACTTTGTGTTTGTTGAGTCCAAGCATCCCAACAAGGTCCTGGAGGGCCTGAACAGTCTTCGTCTCAACAATGCTTTCTGCGATGTGATCATCTGTTGCGGGGGACAGGAGTTCTCCTGCCATCGTATCGTACTGGCCTCCTTTAGCTCATACTTTCAGGTAAAAACGCAGATCTTCAACCGTTCATGTTTCCATTTATTGCCCTGTTTTTTTTAAACTACTTTAATCCTAGAGTCAGACATTTTGGCATGGCATTATAGACAGGAAGAATATTTTTTTCTTTTTTCAAAAGTAGCAGTGGCTATTTCAAAATAATTTAGAATTTTGTGTTTTTTCTTTTGTTTGTTTTTTTGTTAAGGAATGTCATGAACTCGTAAAAAAGGAATAGAGTCTGCACACTGGTGATGCTGCAAAAAGCTCTGCTTTGTATTTATTGCGTTCGTCAACGTTTCTGCCTGTTCATGCCTTCATCAGGACATATGACAAACGCAATAAATACAAAGCAGAGCTTTTTGCAGCATCACCAGTGTGCAGACTATTCCTTTTTTATGATACTTTGTTTGTCTTGCACCTGGGCCACAGGTGTGCGTGCACTACCTTTTTCATATGTCATTAACTTGTGCCTTGGCTTTTTCACATGAACCGAATATCATGGTATATCTAATCAATTAGTTGTTGACAAAAGGAACACTCACACAAGTGAGCCAACCAGTCTCCTTTTCAACCTGACACAGGCAATGTTTTCAACTGACTTGATGGAGTCCAGACAGGAGCGGGTGGCCATCAATGGAGTAGAACCTCAGATGATTGGCATGTTGGTTAGCTATGCCTACACATCAGTGGTGGTCATCTCCAAGGCTAATGTGCAGGTGATGTATTATTATAAACCTTACAGTATATGTCTGCAACTATTGATTACCTTATTGGCGATTATACTAGCTATATATCTACAAGCTCACAACACGTCGCATTGTGACACGTTGTGCTATCTCCAGTATTTTTGGAAAATCCACTATTGTATTACAATCTATTATTTTTCAATCAATTAAATTGATTAGTTCGGTTAACTATTGTACCCATAAACTTTATATACATTTTCTCCATTTTTGATCTGCATCTGTGTTCATAAAACTTGTTTTTGTTTGGTCAAGGCCCTACTAGCAGCAGCAAATCTGCTGGATATCATGGCTGTTCGAGAGGCCTGCTGTAATTTTATGGAGCGGCAGATGGATGAAATGAACTGTGTCGGGATTCACTGCTTTGCCGAGGCCCATTCCTGTAAAATGTTGGAGAAACGCAGCATGGATTACATGCTTGAGCACTTCAGCATCGTGTACCAGCAGGTGAGAGACTGAGGGATCTGTGCATTTCCCAAGTTGTTTGTCTGTGTTTGTCTTTTCTCCTATGCATTTGTGAGTTACAGTACGACACAGGCCCACCTAAGTTGATAAAATATTAAAGGTGTGTATTAAAGACGGGGCAACAGATTAAAACACAGTACCAAAATGATGTTATAATTTGGCATTCTCATAAACAATACATCGGTTATATAATATTAGAAATCTGTGTTTGACCAGCTAAATCCGTCCTGCCTCCACATTTCCCATGCTCCAGGCTGTGATGTCAGGGGTGGATCTTCTTCCAGGTTCTACCTGGCAAACTCAGCCAAGCTCTGTACACATTATATAATCAATATACACTGTAATTCACAGTTAATAGTAGAAAGGGTTCCAGAGCATTGCAAATAGAGCCTGTTTTGAATGCTAGACATTTACAATGTAAATTACAGACCAATATTGTACTA
Organism: Gymnoscopelus microlampas; assembly: GCF_963454915.1. Classification (NCBI taxonomy): domain Eukaryota; kingdom Metazoa; phylum Chordata; class Actinopteri; order Myctophiformes; family Myctophidae; genus Gymnoscopelus; species Gymnoscopelus microlampas. The sequence goes on from NC_139948.1 coordinate 17,433,442, forward strand.
TAGTTTACAGTAGTATGCACAACTAGCAACTTCCTCTAACTGTGATTGCAATTCCATTATGCTACGTGTACCTGTACAGCAGCCTTTTCAGAATGTTTCATTTTTAATCCATTTAATCCTGGAAGGGAAAGCATCTGTGTCATTTTACATTTTGCTATAAAAAACCTATATATACATTTTTTCATAAAACTGTGCTTTAGAAGGTGTTTTTAAAATTGGCCTAAGGTCTAAATGAGTTAAGTAATTTACATAAAAAAATCATCAAATTAATTTACACAACATAGTGCTATAGTGCTGTCACACAAGAAGCTATCTATGAAATCTATAAAAAAGAATCTGCATCACAAAAACAAAATACTAGTATGTAAATATCTGAAGTTGTCCCTTATCTGTTGCCCTACTTTTAGTATTAATCAAACTACCAAACTTCACCACCACAAATGACCCAAACATCTGTGTGGAATCATTCAGTCATTTGTCAGTGATTTGATGAATTTTAACAAGCTAGTTCATATTTTTCTTCAAAGCAAAATACTCCTTTTTGTTTCAATGGCTATAGTACATTTAATTAAAAGGGGGGAATTAACAAAGTGAAATACCGTACACCATGGTATTGTGGTGGATACGGTGCTACTTTATACCGTTAAATCTCTATTCAGGCAGTAGGGAACAGGGTTGTATCTATCAGGTGGTCTGTATTTTTCACTGTCTTGCTTTAATTTTCTGCTCATAGGATGAGTTCCTCTCACTATGTGTGGAGAAACTGACAGAGATTCTTGCCAATGACCTTCTCAATGTGCCCAAGGAGGAGATGGTGTTCGAGGCTGCCATGTTGTGGTTAGACAAGTGTCCAACCCGCAGGCCAAGCTTTGAAAAGGTCAGTCATTTTCTAAAGAGGCCATTGAGAAGTCAAATGCTATGGCATGCTTAAAGGGATGCTGTTGGTGGTTGTCATAGTCTACAGAAACGACTATATTCATTTATGAAAATTGCCCATCGCCCTGGCGCTCCTCATACTCCTCATCAACCTTTTTTTTTGAGGGGGGGCTTTTTGAGCCTTTATTGATAGGTACAGTGTAGAGCAGTGATTCCCAACCTGTCGGCTGTGAGGATATTGCAAGTGGGCCCCAAAATAATTGCCAAAACACTACGGTTTTTATTGATAATATAACATGAATTAAAAAATAATGATGTAAAAATAATAAAAGTAATGGTATTTTTTCTTTAAAACCTTGAAAAAGTCGTTTTTATAGTGATACCAATACACAGGAACTTAAGGTATAGTTCCTTGGTTCCATTGAAATAAGCCGGAACACAATTATCGATTGATCATTAAAATAAACATGGGTGGCCTGCAAACACTTTTAAGACTTTCAAGTGGACCCTGAATGATACAGAAAAGGCTGAGAACTGGTGTAGAGAGACGGGAGACACAGAGAGAGAGCACTGTAGTGACATGCAGCAAATCTGGTTCGGCCGGCTGAGCATGGAACCGGGGACTCACTCGCTGTCAGGCATTTGGCTATCGGGTCACCCGCCATTAAATCAACTTGATTCATATGGACATCATGTCCTTGTGCGGACCATAGTTGTGTCTGTTGCTAATCGCAGGGATATCCTATACGAGTGCATGGAAGTGTTATGGGGTGCAGTGTAAGGGAACCCTCCATTGCTGTCAGTCATTTGGATCTCCATAAGTCTGGAGGTTTACACACCACCGTTGTTGCACACCACAGTTCCCCGAGCGCCGCACAATGGCTGCTCACTGCTCCGAGTGATTATAGGATGGGTAAAATGCAGAGGACATGTTTCACTTATGTTCAAAATATACAGTGACAAAAAATGCCCCAAGTAGTGGGCCCAATAATAAAAATAAGTTATGGGCACGGCTCAGGGACAGCTTGCCTCTGGCAGCTGTGAATGTAATTAATAAATGAATAACCCCAACCTCCCAACACATGGTCATGTTTATACAACCTTAAGGTTTAGGGTACAAAAAGTACAGTATTAAATGGTGGTGTACATGCACATACTGCAGTCGTCTCCTCACTTTGTCTTGCAGCAGATGTAGAGATTTGTAGGCAATGTTTAATGTTGTTCACCCAATATCCAGTTGGACTATCCAGTTGAATTATCAAACAATTTCTGTCCTATTTGTTGTTAAAGGTGCTAGAGCATATCCGCCTGCCTCTCATCAGCCCCTACTACCTCCACGATGTGATTGAGTCTCTGGATGTGGTGAAAGAATACCAGGGCTGCCAGAGGCTCATCTCTGAAGCCAAGGACTATCTACTGCTCCAGGACCGGCGTGGAGAGCTCTACAGCCACAGAGCACGGCCCCGCAGATCCACAGGTACCCTGCACTATAAAATCCTTAGCGTTGATTTAACTCTGAGTTAGATTAACACTGAGGATTTTACTTTATACCTCACACATGTATGCATGTTGCAACTGATGGTGGACAATATACGGTATATTTTCTAGTTGGTATTGCCAGTGCAGAGAAAAAACGTTTGTCCGTGCAAAAGTACATCTGGTAATAAAAAATTGTCTGATGCACTTTTCTTTAGTTGTGTTTGCTATCATAGACCAATCATTTCATTATTGCATTTTCCATTTCAAGCTTTGATTTATATTTTTGTGTTTTTATTGATAGTCTTAGCTATAACTTTCAAATGTATACACATTTTCTGATAACCTTTCACATGCTCACACATTACTCTATTGCTTGGCCTCATGCGCGTGCCTGGTGCTGTGTTCATGTTCTGTCCCTCTGTATAAACCACTTAAACCCTATCTCACAAAATATTTTCAGATGGGGCGGGGGGGGGGGGGGTCTGCGGACAAATACACATTCATTTGGGGGTCCTTGACATGAAAATGTTTTAAGAACCACTGGTATCAACAACATTTGGAAACCAGCCCCAAAAAACGCAACCCGTAACTACCAATATTTACAAGCAACTTTGCAGAAAAAGAAGCCTAATGTCGCTTATAATAAGCGGACATGGCAACACTGCTGCCGTAGTATATACATTTTACAGAGACCCAGTGTTGAAGAAAGGGGCGTTGATTCCCTCCGGGAGGGGAAGGGGGGTTGTGCGAGGGGATACGTGTGCAATGGAAACGGTAGATATTTTGATGCGGTGCGGGGCAGTGCGGTGTGCTGTCGTGCTTAAGCTGCAGTCGAAAAGGGGCCTTAGTTCCCGGGGTCCCTGTGACAGTGTGACCACACACTGTCACTGTTTTTGCACATGGCCTGCCAATGGTGCACAATTGGTAGGTTATGTGTAAAAACAGAGACCATCACTCTCTCTCTCACCATGGCTCTTCACTGGATCCTAAAAGAGTCAGGGTGGGGTTCAGGCCAATTTATAGGGTGTCAGGAGACACACCTGTAATCAATGATCATGCCAATTTGGGCCAAACCATCGTGTCTGAGGACAGGGTTTTGTAAGAGGTGTTGAAGAGGAACACTCATAGATATAGAAACCTAGATACCTCATTGGCCTCTGCAGTTCATTGCAGCGACTGGTATCTCAATACAAGGCTCCTCCGCAGGGCTGTTTGACTACTGATCAATCACATTGCTTTAACTACTGGCCAATCACAGCGTGTCTAACTGACTAGTTGCTGCGCGACTGCCTCTTAAGAAAAGACCGGCCCCACCTGCCTTTGATTGGCCTACCGAACGCCCCCTTCTGTGACGCACACGGAAGTTTCCAGCTTGCCCAAGCCTTATATGGGATAGCCCTGCGGAACAAGGAAGCGTGCCCGAGATACGAATGCTTCAGAGCCGAAGGAGGCGTCTACCTTTATATGTCTATGGGAACACTGGTGACAGTATCAGAAATACCCCTAATTATTTGGTTCGTTCTGGTGGGAGGGGCCATGGAACTATATAGGGTTGAGCTGCTCACTCTCTGGCAGTCTGTTGTCTGCTGTCTACTGGGAGAGGTGTGCAGCTTGGAGTCTCTAAGGAGGTGTGTTATTTTTGTGGTTAAATGCATTCATTGTTTATTATTATATATCATTATTATTATATAATTAATTAGATTATTTATTGTATTTTATTTTCATTATAATAATCCAAATGTAAACCAATTCAAGTATTATTATTTGAAGTGATATGTTTTTGAATGTTTCTTTATTTTCTATGTTGCAGACAATTGGTCTCCTTTGTTTTTGCCACTTTCCATTTGTACACTTTGGGGGAAATAAAACTTGTTACACTTGCCCTTCTGCGTGCTTTGCCATCCTTGTTGAACATGTCTAATAGTACTTGAACGTACTAGGGTTAATTACTACCCTCACCCGGCCTGGGGTGTGACAGTCCCCCAGGGGTCTACACTTGGTCCGCTCCTTTTTTCCCTCTAGATGAAATGTATTTGCCGAAAATAGCTGATTTTAAAGCTCTCAACCCAGAGTAGGGACATGGGGTTCATGTGGTTAAAAGGGAACAAAGCCAAGCTGTATCCAAAGGCCGGCATGCTTGTGAGATGGTTCCTTTATTGAATAAAGTTGGTTTCTCTTTGAACTCTTAAATCCACTCTGACTCACTGACTCTGCTCTCTGTCCCTCCTCCTTCTCTCCCCCCTTGTTGCCCCGGCAACAGGGACAGCTGAAGTGATAGTGACGGTGGGTGGAGAGGATGACAAGGTGGTGCTTCGCAGCGTTGAGAGCTTTGATCCCCTGACAAACCAGTGGAAGACTCTTGCATGTCTGCCCTTCGCTGTAAGCAAACACGGTCTGGTAGTGTCAGGTGAGAAGTACCATCGGCTTATACCACTGGTTCTCAGCGGTCCGAATAGACCCTTTACTGGTCTGTAACTCTTGAGAGTGTACAGTGGGTTCTCTCTGGGACCCTAATCCACACTGTTTGATTAACTCTGAGTGTACAAATGGAACCAAATGGACCCTTACAGGTCCATTTGGTTCCATTTGTACACTCTCAGAGTTACAGACCCATAGTGTAAGTTTTCATTTAGACAAAAGAATAAATTTAAGTTCAGTTTTGGCTGCATGAGAATTGTAAATATTTCGACCAATATAAAATTAAAGCCTAGCGTTGAATAAAAGCCTTTTACATAGAGCTTCGCATATCGTTGCTGTCAGGTAAAAACCTTGTATTTCCATATTTCAGCGTTTTCATAAATGTAGGCCCTACTTCGTCATACAACAGTAGAGAAAATAGCCAATCTACAAGCTCACAAAGTGTCTCATAATTTGCAAACCATTGTGAGCTTGTAGATCTGCTATTTTTTATATTTTAAAAAAGTGAACGTGGTTAAGTCTCTGTGGGATTTGTAACTTAATGATTACATTGGATCCATGTTCTATTTTTTCCATTTCTTGAAAAGTAACTATGGACGTACAATGTTTCTGCCCGACAGTGACTTATTTAATGGCAATGTATCTTGAGCTCTGAAAATGTTTATTTCTTTACCAATGTTGGCATCACACATTTTTAAATTCTGCTCATCTCCTATCATAGGCTCTACTCTCTATTTGGCCGGAGGAGAGTTCCCTGATGGTTCAGCCAGTAGGGAGATGTGGCGCTATGACCCTTCCCGTGATTCATGGTTAGAGATGGCTCCCATGAATGTGGCACGTTCTGAATTGGGTAAGACTGTCAAGCTATGGTATTTACATTGAACCTGGCATCTTTATTTTCAAAACGTTTAAAAAATGATGAAAATAGCCAATCTACAAAGCTTCACATTTTCGCCTTCTGACAATGTACAAAATAGGCCTCAAGTGGTTACATTTGTTTTGGAATAACCGCTAATGCTGCGTTCACACTGGCAGCTACAAAGCTACAGGCTACCATTCTTTTTCTTTTTTTGCCAGTGACATTTGTAGCTGCTACAAAAGCTACAAAACTACAAAAAAGTTGAGCTGGTTTCAAGTTCAGCTTTTGTATTTGCCAGTGTGGACGCAGCGTGTTGTTGCCTTGGTTACCCAAAACAAAGTTACATACGGCCAATGTCATCTGTTCTAATGATGATTTTATGTTGTGTTTTCCTTTTCCAACCCTACATGGTCCATAGGCCTGGTGATGCTGGATGGCTATGTGTTTGCAGTGGGTGGCTGGGAGGGCCGCTCTCGTCTGGACTCTGTGGAGTGCTATGACCCAAATACCAACACCTGGCAGTTTAAGGAGTCCGTCAAAATGGCTGTCACCAGCCCTGCTGTGGTCTCATTAGATGGACTACTCTATGTTACTGGTATGGAACAGGGTTATGCAGGTTCAGCCTGATGGGTTTTATGTAATGTTTGTAAAGCATAATGGTTAAAGCTACAGTCTGGGACTTATCTTAATGATTAAAACATAATTTTGGTCAACCTGTATGGTAGAGTACAGGTATGTTAATAAAATATAACTAGAACATATTCAGTGCTCGGATTTGGTCTCCGTACTTGTCCACTGAGAAATTTCCCATCGTATTCAACACTAGATGCACTCATGCACCGTTATCTTTATTATACTTTGGACATGGTTGTCTCTCTCTCTGTCAGGAGATACAGAAAACTTGTAGATTGTACCTTTTTAATTGAAAGTGTCCAAAGCCTTTGGTATTGCATATTCATCCTTCTCCCATTGACAATAAATAACGTTATGTGTTATCCTGGGTCCTAGGTGGTGCTGTTCTGGAGGATGGTGATGGCACAGACCTAGCACAGGTGTACAACCCTAAATCATGTGTGTGGATAGAAGTGGCTCCTATGCAGATTGCACGTTCTGGTTCAGCTGCATGTACTCTGAAAGGAAAGATCTACGTTATAGGTATCATATCTGTTCTTGACGGTTTGTTCCATAATAGACGCACTTCAACTTTACTGCAGTTTCGGCACATAATAGAGCCCACTAACAGTCCTTATTATGTTATTTCCTTTTTAATCTATAGGGGGTTGGCATGCCTCGACTGAGAACACGGACAAGGTGGAATGCTACAACCCCAAGACCAATCAGTGGACCATGTGTGCCCCCATGAAAGAGCGACGCTACCGGCCTGGCGTGGCTGTGGTGGATGGAAAGATATACGTACTAGGAGGGGAGGAGGGCTGGGACAGGTAATACTTGACTTATACTTTGTATACTTGATTTAACTCAGGCTTAAGATCACGCTTTCATGAACCTCCCACTGCTTCATGAAAGCCTGGATAAAGGTCCCAGTGATGCTCATAGCCCTGCGTCCTGCGTCTCTGATGCACATTTTTAAGAAAGGATGCATCAAACAAACCATGTGTGTCCACGGGACGCATACAACTTTATCTTGCTATGTTATGAACAAATTCAGCACTTCTAATTAGAGTTCTCAACAGGCCTGAAAATGAAGGCCCGGCCCTAACTGGGCCATAACTGGGCCGGCCACAACAGGGCCCGGTCCAAACAATTACCATAATTGTAGACCCAAAAACCCAAAGAACCAGAAAAAGTGTCATTATGCGCTTTATGTCCAGGGGTGCACATAACTGGTGTGCAGGTGCGCATGCGCACCCAAAATAAATAATGCGCGGCACATCAGACGACGCAAGGCGCTTTTGCGTACCAACAGCTGGGACAGGAATTTCCAAGCTTTTATTTTTTATCAAAACTGAAAAATAAAAGTATCTCGAGGCTAGGAATTTACTTCCTGAAGCCACAATCACGCTAAAGCACGCGTCGGCCCCATGTACAGCCATTAGGCGCAGGGGGAGGGGACGCATGCTACACGTGATTGTGTGAGTGTTGCTTCGCATCGCTGGACGCAGCCAGCAGCGGCTGTTACGGTGCGTTTTAACAGCGGGCGATCAGGATAGTATTTTCCGGAAGTGCATTATATGTCTATGAGAGCCGGCAACTACTGGCGATAGGGCGAAGTGGGCGGGGGGGGCGATGAAAGATGGATTTTCTTTATCTTTTGGACGATGTCGCCCGGCGATCGCCCGAGAGGCGTCTGCTGTTAAAACGTACTGTTAGAGGCACTCGTCACCGATGATGAACGCACCGTAATGGTGCAAAATATGCCGTGAACGTCCCAATCTGGCGGATAAAAGCAGCGCAGCACAGGGCACCAACCTTGGGGGGTTCACCGAACGGCGTGAGAAAGAAAAAAAACGGCGGAATTTGGAAGCAGAGTGGCCTTTTTTCTTCCCCCCCCCCCCCGTTCAACTGTCCCGGTGGGCACTGTGCTTATTTGGGAAAACTTTTTTTCCCCCCAAAATGATTCAGATTCAGGATTTTACTTTTTGTTTTTCCAGATACATTATCAACATACATGAATATAAACAATATTTTATTAGGACTCATTCAAATGACCACCAGTGAGTCCCGGGACTCACTCCATTGAAAACCTAACAACATCACTGAAAGGTGTCTGCTTGTCCACACACCAGGCATTTCTCTCATTGCTGTTGGTCTCTTTTCATCTAGATATCATGATACCATCGAGCGATACTGTGAAGAGACTGACACGTGGGAAATTGTGGGGGAGATGCCGACCAGTCGCAGTTGGCTAAGCTGTGTGTCTCTCCAGCTGAGGAAGGATGCACGCATAGCCAACGAATCTGCCACAGCCGATACCATACCTGTGAACTGAGGGGGAAAGATGACGCAAAGCTCTTGTAGGGTGCCAAACCTCCCAGTGCAATCATCATCCTTCAGTAATTATTTGTGCCCTCCCCCAGTTCGGAGGAGGGGGGCACAGTCAAACGCTCCTTGGTTTAGTGACACGGACCAGGAAGGTACCAACTAAACAAGAGATGCAAGTTTGTGCCAAGATTGCGTCGCTGTTTTAGAGGGCCTTTTTTAGAGATGATCTTTTCCCAGTGGCAAAGGTAGCGGGGTTAACTTGTGACTGCTGAGTCTTGCGTTCTTGGGTCTGTTTTATTGCAGTGATCAAGGAACGTCTCAACCCACATGAATCCATAGCAACTGTGATCACTCAGAATCCTCAGTCATTGAGTGTGTACAGGTTACAACTGTGTTACAGATGTCACATCAGGTCAAATCTGTGATCAGGTTCCCGGCCAATGTTGTGCATTTCTGTGTAATTATTCAGTGATGTTCCTCTGTCGTTTTGGACTTGGCTGTGAGCAAAACTGTATTGGTTAAATAAATGCCTGTAAATATTTTTTGCTTGATCAAAAGATGCTCTATGGGCCAAAGATGTTTTGTTGTGAATCAGTATTTTTGAAAGTCAACCAGTGAAAAAAGCTGACTCACTGTATGCTAGAGGTCAAATTTGTCTGAACTGTTGCCTTTAATGTCTGTTGGCAGTCTATTTTTGTAATGTAACTGTGCTTTATGGAAATTAAGTCTAATAAAGATGTTAAATTCAGTAATGTATTTATGGCATTTCTTTTCTTTAAAAGGTGAAAGCATATGATGATGTTGAACCACTTGGAATAATCCCAGCTTGAATGTGTAACTAGTACATTATAATGCTCAATGAGATGGAATTCATGCTGGAAAGAATGGCATGGCAACATTATTTTTGTTCTTTTTCTTCCCTAAACACATCTGTTTAGGGACACCATAAAGATGTTTGCCAACTTGATTAAAAGAATGAACTTCTCATATTGAGTGAAGGAGCCATATCTTGTGAGAGATGACCTATTGTGTAATTTTGATGTTGACCTTAATTGTGACCTTGACCCTTTCAAGCCAAAGTTGAATGATTTAATTGAGCAGCTTACTGGTAAAGGGTATTTTGCTGAAAGACAAAGGGGCAAAACACATATCTGTCTAACCCAGTTTGATACCCAGCGTCTTTGTTTTTAAACATGACTGCACATAACACAAATTACTCACATTTGTGGATATGCAGCTATCCACGAGTGGTTCTCAACCGGTGGTCCTTGAGGGGGTTCCAGGTGGTCCCCAGCTAAATGATGGAGAGTTGGTAACCAAATGGACCATTATAGATCTTTAACGCTTGAGTGTAAAATGAAACCAAATGGACCTTTTGGTTTCATTTTACGCTCTCAAGAGTTAAATTACTGTTAAACATCTGCATCACTTAATTAAGGAATTGTTATTTTGATCAACGTTTTCCTGTTATCTCTTCTATGGTACCAACATCAATACAGCATGGAATTATGGACAAAATTGTATCCAATGATAACAAAATATTCTAAGTTTTGGATCTGAGAGTTAAATATCATCAAATGGTGCATGGTCCGTGGCTTAAATGCCGAATAAATAATGGACCTTGATATAAAAAGGGTTGAGAACCACTGCACTATCCAATATGGCAGCTCAATTACTTTTTTTGTTTAGAAACACCATGATTGTAGTTTACATGCTAATAATTCTGGGGGGCTTGGGTGCAGTGATTTGTGTGTGTGTGTGTGTGTGTGTGTGTGTGCTCGTCTGTTGGATGAAATTTGTATCTCACCTGAAAATTTATTTTCTGGTGGGGCCGGAGATACAGGGAGAACCCTGTCACTGTAAAAACACCATAGCAATGATTACTATTGGAATATAGAGCTTTAACTTTTTAACAAAAAACAAAACAAAATGTTTAGTTTTAACCTAAACAATATCACTTACAACTTAACGCCTTTAGGTTTCATTGAAACAAATATAAAATCAGACAAATAGATATGTATTTTATACATATTTATATGAACCACATCTCTGTGACATGAACCATTTAGTTAAAGATTATTTCATCTTTTCTAAACAAAGAAATGCAGTCACCGACACAATTCTCCTCTAAAAAAAAAAAAAATTTGCAAAGAAAACAAATCTTTTTCTAAAGTTATAGAAATGTAATTAAATCATTAAAAAGCAATTAAAAAACTCCAAAAGCTCTGGCTTCCAATACAAACATATTCAAGAAAGAATATAGAATGAATGCGCTCAGGGCCCTGTGATTGACAGACGCTGACTGGCTCTTCCACATTTTGGTTTCTGCAAAACGCCCACCCAGCGATTGGGGCCAGAACGGTCTACAGAAGACACATAATGTAAATTCACACGATGGTTTAGTGATCAGTAGACTGCCCTGAAAAGGTTACTATATTTTGGGTCATAAAGACCAAAGGTCAAGATCACAATCAAGGTCAAGCTCATAAATTATAATCAAGAGAAGTGGAGGGGAGAGGGGACATATCATAAAACTAGTCCAACCCCCCCCCCCCCCCCCCCCCCCTTTATTGGACAATTTCTCAAGTAGGATACTAACAATTCCTTCATCAAAAAGATTATAGGTGTATATAAAAAATAAGACAAAATAAAACAAACAAACAATAAATTACTGATAATAACTTAAAGAGCTAGGCCTTTTTTCGAGATAATTTTTGTTTATTATTGTTATTATACCAAACAGTTTCATATTTCATTGCATGTAGTGAAACTATCTATGATTGGGTTAGCCCTGAAACATGACTGTCATATCATAACAGTCATGGATGAACTTCAACAAGGTGTTTACACTTTTGCCATTTACAACCCGTGCATCTACATTAACGTTCACATTTCAAATATAAAAAGCTCATCCAATGGCCACGGATGTTAAAATGATGTAAGGGTCCTCAAAAGTACCCGTATTTTCCGTACTGTTCAATAAAAAGCATTTTAATCTGATTGGTGGCCATTTCCTCCATATGCTTTCCATATGCTTTCAACTAGGCGACCCTGTCGGTTGGGAGGTGTATTGCACAATAACTATGAAAGAAATGGCCGCCAATCGGATAAAAACGCTTTTTATTAAACAATACGGAACATACGGCTACTTTTGTGAAGCCGAATCGAATTCTAACATCTGTGGCCATGGGTTAAGTACTTTATATTAGAAATATGAACGTTTATAAATATAGAACGTGCAAACGCCAGGCTGAAGTTCATCCATGACGGTCGTGACAGACGTCGTGTGATCCATGGCTAGGTATACAGCGGAGCAGTGGATTGTGGGTAGCAGTGAGTGACATCAGTTCCTCCCTGTCTATCTTGTTAGCTGCGGCTGAAGGAGAGACAGAGCTGGGAAGTCATGAGAGGATTCACATCTCTAACCCACCATGTCTCCGTGAGTCTGATGGGTTTCACCATTTTGTTTCAGTTCCTACGACCTCTTCCATGTCAGCTGTGTGGGTGTTGTAGCTGCATGGTGTCCTTGTTGAAGACACCTCTGACTACATTCTGCTGGCCAGCGGCTAGCTTAGCTAAGCTAGTTAGCTTGCACTGCAGTGAGTGGATATGTCTATGATAGAGTTCAACTTGCAGCCTCTCCATGAATCTTTCTCTGGTACATAAAGTCTAGTCAAATGACCACCTGAGGTGACATTCGGGTAGCGCAAATATAACACAATTTGTGTTATTGAGTCATTTGAAACGGTGTGTTGAGTTTGTAGTTCAACTGGATCCTGAAGGTCATGTCAGAACCTGTTTACTACTAACACACTGGATATTGTAAGCCTATAGGCTAATATAAGTGGCATGGCTTTATTACAACCCTGTTTTACAAATGTATGTAGACCGCCATAATATCTTTCAGTGTTTTCTCTATCAGTTGGACTTTCACTTCACAGTCAGAACTACTGTCACTCATGTTGGAGATTTTGGCATGTCGAAATATGTATATATGGAATAATGACAAACGTCCTTTGGCGTGCATGGCAGATGCATGTTGTCTAGTTATTGATTTCTATAGTTGGTGAGACAGTGCTATATGTGATGTTAGTCTGGTTGTGTTTTACTGGTTCATTTCAGGTCATGACCAGGTCATGGGCACATGATCAACATCAGCAGGATAAAACGCCCCTTTCAGTATAACTAATAAATGTACAACTGTTTGATATGAGACATTGTAGAGGTCATTATTCAGGTCAGCCTCATAGTGTGTTTTCAATTGTGCCCAAGCCTACATGAGCAGTTTTTATTGATCTCTCTCACTCTCTCTCCCCCCTCTTCTTCTGCCCTTTCTCTTTTTATGGAAATAACAAAAACGATGGAACTTGAACAAAACCAATTTCACCCACTGTTTTACACCTAACGTTGATTCTGATTCTGTACCCCTTAGAAATGTATTCCATTGCCTCGGATTTCCCTAGGGAAACTAATAGTATGAAAAGCATTGCTAGGTAAAACATAATTCATAAATATACGATAGCATTGTAGTTAAGATTTGCATTTACTGATACATCAGTTGACTCTGGTGGTGTATGCTCTGAGCCCCTAGATTAAACTACATGGCTTTTATAACAACCCATTAACTGTCAGAAACAAATTGTTTCCTCTTAAAGTCAAATTCACAAGGGACTGGTCACAATTATTTGTATGACAATTAAACATCAAGTAAAATTCTCTGAACTCCAAATGTTGTTTGTGAGATGCGTTGTACTCACATCTACTGCAGAGCAATCTAAAAAAGACGCTAGTTCTCAATGTGGGGCCCTTGAGTGGGTTCCAGGGGGTCTCCAGCTGAATGATTCATATAGCCCCATTCAGATAGTTAGCAATGGAGCCTTTGTTGATTTCAACTCTGAGAGTGTACAAATGAAACCAAATGGACCCTTGCACGTTACAAGTGAGGATTTTACAGTCTAGGTTGGGGTCCCAGAGATACAAATTGTATCAAATGGGGGTCAGTGGCCAGTGGCGTAATGCTTAATGCTGGCGTAATCAAAATGGGGGTACTTGAAATTTTAAAGGTTGAGAATCACGTTCATGAACCTTGTGATAAGAGTTGCAAGAGAGTGTAGAGAGGGTGTTAAGTTGAGCTGGTTTTAGGGGTAGTGTGCACTACACATGATTACAGAGCTGCTCTCAAAGAAACTATACTGTACGTCTCACTTTTGTAATTGATGGATGCTTATTTCACATGTATTTTGTAACAATTTGTGTAACTAAATGAATCAAAATACTCTTTGATCTGGTTTGATTATTGACTTGGAAGTTGGGACATCACAACTCTATTATCCACAGAGGAGAAATAAACCAACTTTATCTGATGTTGTAATTTCCACAGAAACGATGCTATGCTGCTGCTGCTGTTAGGAGGATCAATGCTCTAACTGAACCTTTTGAGGCACCACAGCCCGGCCGCAAGACAGACCCCCCTGCCCCTCTCCCTCCCCAGAATATTCAGGTAGGTGCTGCTCCTGTTTACACAAACTGCTGGCCTGAATTATGCGTGCATCTTCAAAAATGATTGACTGTGTAGTCCCCACCATTTCTAAATTATACCACATCTGCATCCAGCAGAAACTTAGAGAAAGTGTTTAAGATGTTATGCTTTGCTGACAGACACCTGAATTTCCTATTGGATCTATTTATCGGTCGATCAGTTAATTCTCCACACATCCGGCCAACACCCTATTCAATCATCTCTCTTTGGGTAAAACACTCAGTATCGAGACCTTGCTTGAAATTCAAAAAAAGCAATCTGCATCCTGAATGCTTCACAGGTCTTATAAACTTGTACTTGCACACCGAAACAAATTCCAAATCAAAGGTATAATTGTTTTGGCAATAAATTAGCGCATCTTGAATGAATGCCTCTTACCTGGGAACACATTTATGAAAAGGGTCAGCTCTCTCACAAATGACTGTCATACACAACATAACATTGGTGTCTCTAAATCTCCTAATAAAAATTAAATCCATCTAAACGATGATGAAGGCTGAACAGCTGAAACACACCTGTTAAGTTTCCTGGTGAGGCTTAATAATATGTTTGAAAGGACATTAATTACAGTGTGCTGGCTTCATTCTCTTCCCATTGATTATATTCCTTGGCCGTGCACCTAAAGACTTTTGATACTGGGAGTGTTGCAGGCATTCAGTTTTCTCTAAGTCTCTAAATCCCATCCTGACCTTTTCCTCTGCAAAACCCATCGATTCTTTATCCAGAAAAAAGGCGCCCAGTGGTTTGCCCCTCAGTTTGACGTGTTTCCTTTTATGTCCACAGGTGTCCAAGCTTCCAAATGGTCTAGTAATTGCATCGTTGGAGAACTACTCCCCGTTATGCAGCGTTGGTGTGTATGTGAAAGGCGGCAGTCGATATGAGACTGTGGAGAACCAGGGGGTCTCTCATGTGCTGCGGTTGGCAGCCAACCTGGTAATAAACACTGGATACCTTACTGTGTGATGCAGCCAGGGAGAGCAGTGACTCACTACTCCCCTTGCTATGTTTTGTGAATGAGTTCCGTTAACTAGACGGGTACTGTTCCTGGGGGAAAGGTGTGGGCTCGATCTCTTGACGTCTGACACTGGATGTTCCATGTAAAAAAGAATCATAGCCTTTTTTTCTTCTATTTTAAGTTAAATATTTCAGAAAGTATAAAAGATTTTGGTCCCATCTATAACTGAAGGAGGCAAATATTTAAAAGTTTGAACAAAGCTTCTAGGTGAAAGTATGGCGGAGCTAGAGGGTAAGTAAGCCTTGCCGTGCCATGAGGCCCATAAGGCAGGAGCCTATCTCCTGTTTCTGTAGCGAGAGGCGGCTTAATGTACAAGTAGACCCCCTGGACATGACGCTAGTATGTCGCAGGGAATTACCCCCAATCCGACCCTTGATGCTGAGTGCCAAGCAGAGAGGCATCGGGTCCCATTTTTAGAGTCTTTGGTATAACCCGGCCGGGGATCGAATCCTGACCTCTCAGTCTCAGGGTGGACACTCTAACCACAAGGAGGGTGCCAAAGAAGAAGAGAAACAGAATGAATAACGAATAGTGACAATAACATAACAGGGCTCTCTCAAGAGATCGTGCCCACTAATTAGCTGTGGTGAGGCTCTTAGTTATTGCATGCTGTAACAATGTTGCTGTGACCGGCAAACCATAACAAAACATGTTTTGCGACTCTTCTACGATTCGTGGTATATGAAGACCAAGGCTTGGAACATATTTGACACAGTGGTGTGATGTTGTATAGCCTTGGACAAGCACTGGATTTTCAAGAGTCTTCACATCCCTCACCCCTAAACTTTCCTCCACACAGGCCAGTGTGCTGCTGTGTAAAGGTTGTTAAGTAATGATTGTTTTCGTTGTCTGCAGACTACGAAGGGTGCTTCAGCCTTTAGGATCTGTCGTGGCGTGGAGTCAGTGGGGGGCAGCTTGAGGTTGGTGATTGTTTATGTTTATTAAAGATTAGAGACACTGAACACGTCTAGGTGCAGTTAAAGAAAGACACATTAAAGTATAGAAACGATCAAAAAATGAAGAATAAAAAAAAGACAAATTCACATGAATAAATAAAATGTTCTGGCAAAATAAACAATTACACCAATGACAATTACTTGGCAAGATAGCTCTTGATGTACTCCAAATCTCTCTCTCTCTCTCTCACACACAGACACACACACACACACTCTCATGTCCCCACTTAACCTTTAAGCTATAAATAAACATGAGAAGACTCATATGACTTTCTCATAGCCCAACCCACTAACCCCAATGGTATCCTGTGTTTCCATGCAGTGTGACGTCAACGAGGGAGACAATAGTGTACTCGGTGGAGTGCTTGAGAGACCATCTGTAAGTACTGTCATACTGTATACGTTAGACCAGGGATACTCAAATGGCTTATCCTGAGGACCACATTAAGAAAATGGCAAGGGGCCGGGGGCCAGTTGATAATAGTTGGCATGAGATGGTAAAAACAAAGCTAAATCATCTAATTGGGGTTAAAGTGATAGCCTTTGGCATCAACCTTTAGGTGCTTGCTGCTGCTCATTGTTGCAAATGTGAGTCTGGTGACCTGTGGTTCTGCTGAGTGATATTATGAATGTAATACTGGATATTATTAATGTAATAGTAAAGTTATTCAATGTCATTTAAGCAATTTAATGTAATGCAATGCCTGTATTAATGCAATGCACTGTGGACCACTGGTTGAGAAACTGTGCAGTAGACTATAGTATAGGGAACGGGCGTAGTGACGTCAGAGTTCGAAATACTGAGCTTGATAAGAATACTTTCTCTCTGCTGATGATGAACACTTTTTGAACAGCCAGAGAAAGTGACAGTACCTCACATTGCTTAAAGTAAATGAGGTTGTATTTCACTGGTGTTGCAGTGATGTATGTGTCGCTTTGGACCATTGCCAAAGTGCCTCATAGATTACTGATAAGAATCAAGGGTAGAAGTCACTGCCTCCATCTGCAGAAATCACTCTCATATTTAACCACTTAAGCACTATTTTATGCTATCAACATTTTTCCCAAATAGCAGATCTCATGAAATTAATCTACAAGTACACAAAGTACTGCGATTGCTGTTTGTTATGTTTGAGTTAGAAAGATAAAGAATCAGAATATATATATATATATATATATATATGTATACATATATATATATATATACGTATATATATATATATATATATATATATATATATATATATATATGTATACATATATACAACGATAATAAGACTTTGAGAACAATTATACAATAAGTGTAACAGCAATTATTTGTTAAACTTGGCTTTTGAATCATGCATAGTATGCATGCATGTGCAGAAATCAAAATAGTACATGCAAAAAACAAAACAAAGGACAAGACAATTCAATAGAACATGTATACAAATACAGACATTCTCCTGGGAAGTCGGAACATCTAAATGAAAAGTGTTGAGTGAACTGACCTGCTTTTATGTGTTGTGTATGTTGAGTAAATTTCAGCGATGGTCCATCATAATTGTGTGTGTGTGTGCGTGTGTGTCCTCCCTTCAGACATACAGTGGCAGAGTTCTTGGTCAATGTGACCACAGCTCAGGAGTTCCGGCCATGGGAGGTGAAAGACCTGACCCCCAGGGTGAAGCTAGACAAGGCCCTGGCTCAGCAGTATCCACAGATAGGTCAGCTCCTAGTACATCTGTACAATGATTTTCCTCATTGAAATGCAGTTCATCTAAAGCATTCTTTCATGCACTGCACCATGTTGTTCATGGAATTTGTTGATTAGAGTGTCATTGTTATTCAAAGTGTTCACCTCCTAGGCTTTGTTGAGATTGCTGGCAAATCTGATTTGTTTCAGGAATAACCATACTGTATTTTCCAAGCAGGATTGGAATTGTAGTATTTCTGGCAAGTTACAATGAATTTCAAATCAGTGTCTAGACTGAGACACATCTTTAGAAATGAGATTTGAAGTGCAACCCAACTAGGAATGTGGTTCAAATCTGATTTTCAGAAATCGGTCTCCATGTTTTTTGCAGTTCAGACTTGATAAATCCGTTTCCAATCTGGATGAGCTAAAATTTGATTTGGGCTGCCTGTCTGAACATTATTGACGTCTGGCTGGGATTTGGTTTGCTTTTGTCTCTTGCAGGAGTGATTGAGAAGTTGCATGAAGCAGCGTACAAGAATGCCCTGTCCAACTCCCTGTACTGCCCCGATTTCATGGTCGGCCAAGTTACCCCTGAACAGGTGAGTGTGTGTGCTCTGTACCTTCAAGTATGAAAAAAAAATGTGTTCAGTACCCAGGTCCTGGAAGTCAGCTTTATTTCTCAGACATTCTCTGCCTGAGAAGTGAGGCAACAAGCAACTATCTCACATTCTCATCGTGTTAAATTAGTCTCAAAACATGATTTCAGACCAATTGTAAGGCCTTTCAGGACCTTTATTTTGCTTTGTTACAGTGCAACCTTGTGTTTGTGACCAAATAGGTTTTACACACCTCTTTATTGTCCCCTCCATGTAGATGCTGTCCTTTGTTGAGAACAATTTCACCACTGGCAGAATGGCTCTTGTAGGACTAGGTGAGTGTTGGCTAGTAGTGCTATTGCCTAAAGTGTAGTCTCACGTAGCTAGACGATTGGATCTCTCCGCCTATAAAAATGTCTGGTGACATCTAATGTATCGGCTAAAAGTCACTGAAACGATTCAGAGATTTAAAAAAAAAAAGCAGGACCAATGCAAAGGCTTTATGGCGGTCCCTCATATTGGACTGGTGTTGTGATTTGTTTTCAAAGCAATGGCTGTAGGTTTGTCAGTGGTCGTGGTTCCCGCTGTTCTCGCCCCTATATTGAATTTAGATGTCCACAGATGTTTCGGTAGGCAGAAATCTCAGATTGTCTGGCTACGCGAGACAACCCAAAGACATACCAACCCATGCTCTGCTGTTTGTCTTTCTGAAGAATATCCGTCTTATGATGCTGTCTTGGTAATGACTGGCTGACTCAATTAAGAATAGTATCTCATTTTTCTTTGTTTAATGTAAATAAACACGTGTGTGCATACCTGTGCCTGCCTGTTTACTTAGCTTTGTCAAAGTCATTTGACTACTGCCCAAAGATGCAGGCAGTTGGCATATACTAGATGCCGG
Source organism: Gymnoscopelus microlampas (assembly GCF_963454915.1). Taxonomy (NCBI): domain Eukaryota; kingdom Metazoa; phylum Chordata; class Actinopteri; order Myctophiformes; family Myctophidae; genus Gymnoscopelus; species Gymnoscopelus microlampas. Next base: position 17,452,699 of record NC_139948.1, read on the forward strand.
TATGGGGACAAAAGGTCACAAGTTGTACTAATGGTATCATGATGTAGGAGTTGGTTTACTTGATATCAGTCCCTCTGTGTATATGTGTATTTATTATGTTTTCTGACACACATTTTTATCCGGGACCCTATCACACTTGTAACTCCATAATGATTATATTCCACATCTAGGCTGTTTATAGGCTAATAATGTTAGTATTCTCTTATCTCTCTGACCAGGTGTGAAGCACTCAGTTCTGAGGCAATTAGGCGAGGGGCTCCTGAGTGCCCGCAGTGGGCCTGGAGCACCTGGGGCCAAAGCTGTCTACCGTGGAGGTAAAATCCCCATTTTGCAGTGACTGTGATGTATGTAGCATCAACCTTTTTTAATATAATGATATACAGTAAAGTACATTTGGGCTCATTGCAAATGTTTGCTTGGAACACACTGGTTTAGGTTGTTGTCACGGTACAGTTTGTGTGTAGGTGAGCTGCGGGTGCAGAACAACGATGGTCTGGTACACGCGCTGATTGCCTGTGAAGGTGCCGTGGCGGGTTCAGCAGAGGCTAATGCCTTCAGTGTGCTGCAGAGGATCCTGGGAGCCGGCCCACATGTAAAGAGGGGAGCCAACAACATCAGCAAATTGAGCCACGGCATCGCCAAAGCCACCACACAGCCCTTTGATGTAAGAAAAAAAAAAAAAAGTAACAATTAATGATCTTGATGCCACACACCAGAAATAGCCAATCTACAAACTCACAATGTGTCGCAGCATAACGTTTTGTGAGCTTGTAGATCGGCTATTTTCAGTGTGTGTGTATATCATTTTTACATTATATATGTTTTTGCCATGAACCACCTGTAACTCTGGCCGTAAACAAAAGTGAAACCAATGGAAAGTGGATCCTAGTTGAAAATCTATGCATGTAAATGTTTAAATATGTAAATACACTTCTGTTTTTAGGGAAGGAAGTATTTATGAAGATTGCTATTTCCATTTGGTGCAATGAGATGCAGCCTGTCACCACACTAGTTAACATCACCACTAAAACTGCCAACTTGTGTATTGCAGCCACGCCCATTCAAAACCACATCGTAATTTGCGCAGCTTCATTCACAAACTGCACACATAATGACTTACTATCGATGGCTAACGATCAGACAGGAAGGCCATGCCATTATTAGACTTTGTGTTGTTTCAAACTAAATACACATGTTTTTTTTGTATTGCTGTTTCAGGCCTCAGCCTTCCATACCACATATTCTGACTCTGGGCTCTTTGGAGTGTACACCATTGCACAAGCTGACTCTGCAGGAGAGGTGAGTGCCAGCTTTTAAATTACACTCCAAGATGAATGAAGATGCAGCAAAATGCCCATTAGTGTTGATTTTGTGTTTCACTTGACTCACGCTGGCTGTCCATCTCTGTATAGGTGATCAAAGCAGCCATTGCCCAGGTGACGAGTTTGGCTGAGGGAAACGTCACAGAGGCTGACATCACCAGAGCAAAGTGAGTGCCACAGGTCGATCAGAAATTGGTTTCCAGCAGACATCTGAGTGCTTCTTTTATTCTGCGTGTGTATTACTTATTGCTTGAACTTGGGATACCTACTTTTCATAGCTTCTAAAAAAATCTGAAATGTTTTTTTCTCAGTTGTATGGTAGACAGCACAGCTGAATGAATGTCACTCATTGGATGTAGGGGACCAGTCCTGTTGATAGTTATGATGCTTTTTGATCTTCCCGTGGCGTGATCACATGGTTCATGTATCAAGCGTGCTTCACTGCTACGTGAACACTGATTAATGGGGTTCAACGCTGGAACTACACAGTAGTGGCAGTGCCCCATGGCAAGCGTTACTTCTGCACTCTGTTCTTATTTCTGAGCACACAACAAATCAACTTAAGTTGGTTTGGTGAATAAGTTATGGAATATTGAAGAATATATGAATAATCTATGGGAGTGTCATATCTCTTCTCTCTCAATGGCTCTGGTAGAAAGTAGGGACTATGTTTTTTTTGTTTTTAACCTCTGACTTCTGTTGACGTTGATGTGTAGGAACCAAGTGAAATCAGAGTACTTGATGTCCATCGAGACCTCTGAGGGCCTAATTGAGGAGCTTGGAGCCCAAGCCTTGGCCACTGGATCCTATCAGTCACCTGATACCGTTGTCCAAAGTATAGACGCTGTCACCCATGCTGATGTGGTCAATGTGAGTATTTTACCCTCACTACATCCCTGTTTAGAGATACAAAAAGTCCAAACTTCCATATTTAACCACACTAATCTTGTCATCCATAATTTGGGCATTATAGCCAAAGATCTGGCAAAAATGGTTGATGCTACACCATCGTACAACAAAGTATACTATAACAGGCCATGGCTTAAGTGGTTAAGTGACCTCTCTATTTTTTCCCCTTGTTCCAGGCTGCGAAAAAATTTGTGGACAGCAAGAAATCAATGGCAGCTAGTGGACACCTTATCAGCACACCATTTGTGGATGAAGTATGAAAATAAAATCCAGGAACAGCAAGTTAGTTAATGTTTTAACTAGGGCAGGTTATGCCCTGCTGCTTACAAAGGTAAAAGGAAAGGGGACCTCAGCCCCATGGCGTCCTCCTGCAAATGTTAATCCCTTTGTTGTCACCAATCATTTATAGTATGTTCTGCAATAATGAAAACAGACATGGAGCTGGAGATTTTTTTTGTTGTTGTCCATTTCACTGTATATCTAATGTAAATTCATTAAACGGTCTATCTACGGTAAATGATGTCTGGTCTTCTCAATTTGTATTTAGGATTAGGAATGAATTTGCTTTGACCGACGCTTTTAATAATGTTATTTCCATTCACTACCAGAAGAGGGAGACAGAGTGCAAAGCTGAGACAAATGCTGTATGGGCAGGGTTTTGATCGCTGAAAGGGTTTATGAATGATGATGCCAGACCACTGATGCCGGTGACCCGCTGGTTCCTCCTGTGTGTACTCTAGGCCTAGTACACTGTACATTCATTTTCAGGCACACGTGATTATGAAAATAGAGGACAATAGTGACGCTTTCATGAAAAAATTATTGAAGCAAGAACTGATTATGCTGTAGTGTAGCCTAACTGGGAGGGGTGGATGGTTGACTTTTAGACCTGTAGATGTATTAGGCCTATCTGTGTTCTTCAGTAGATGGGGAAACCACAACAAGCAAGTGACAACACTACTGATGTCTGGTGTGATGCAAAAAAAAGAAGAAAAAACACAATGCATAATAGCTCAGTGTAACCTTATTACAATGTGCATCCTTTTAGGTTATCCAAGCCCTATTTCATCCTATTCTAAAATTGCAGATCTACAACCTCACAAGGCATCAAGCCTGTACATCTGATATTTTCGAAATGTTTTGAAAAATCTGATTATTGACCAAAACAAGGACGCCAGGTTTAGTGTGGTCAAACGATGGTGCATTAGTCATAGTGCATACAAAAGAATGCGAGTGACAATGACTCCCTAGGCACCTCGACCAGAACTCGACCCCCCCATGACATGTTAAGGAGTATCGCGAGACGAGAGGTGATACCCCCCGCCTGCCCGCGCCCCGAACGTGAAAACAGGAGCAGGGTTGCCATGTCTGCTTATTATAAGCAACTCTGGGCTTGTTTTTATGCAAAGTTGCTTGTAAATATTGGTGGTTACGTTTTTTGGGCTTGTTTCTAAAGTGTAGTTGCGTATTTGGACTTGTTTACTGATGTTGTTTAAACCATAGCTCTGCTCCATAGCGTTAGAAGGAGAACTCCTAACGACATATGGACCTGGACCAGCGCTATTTAAACCAGTGGTTCTCAAACATGTTCATGTCAAGGACCCTGGACCCCCAAATGAATATGTATTTGTCCACGGACCTCCACCTGAAAACATTTTGTGCCAGGGACCGCCGTACCAGATCTGTGTTAATATGTTCCAAAAAAAATAATCCACATTTTCTTCAAGTTTTAATTAAAAAAATAGGCAATCTACAAGCTCAAGACGCGTTGTGAGCTTGTAGATCGGCTATTTTCAAAAAGCCGATGAGCTAATTAAAGGGCATATGTAGTCGCTTCTTTCGGGCTTGTTTTCTTAGACCTGGTTGCTTGTTTCTCTCGCGAAACCTGGCAACGCCGACAGGAGCGCTGTGTGTGTTGTGTCTGTGTGTGGGGGTGTTCGCTTCAATCGCCGCTCCGCTTCATGTCATTTAGAAGAAAAGAGGGGCTGAGCTTAGAGGTGGGTGGTGGGCTTTAACCATAACAATAACCTACCCACCGCTCTACCCTTTAGCCTGTTTGCCCATGTCCTTATTATATGCACCGCAGTTTGAGGCGAAATAGGCTTTATTAAGCACAAGCAGCAGCACCTCCTCGGAGTCGGACCCTCTCTCTGCTCGGTGGTCTCCCTTCAGCGCAGATGCTATTCCAGAGGAGGAGAAGGAGAAGTGGGCATGAATAAGCAGCAGACGGGATAAGGAGGAGGAGGAAGGAGGATGGGTTCTTCTTCTCAACGGTAGACCATCATCACCACCCTGAACACAACGCGATCCCCGGCCCGTTGCTTCGGAGGTGACATTATTTTGCTCTTGAGAATGCTAGCGCAGTCCGGCCCTGGGACCGGGGCAGGAGGCAGCCTCTGCTGCTGGGCCGCAGTTCTCAGCACCGATCAGTCCGAATTCGGGTACTGTTAGAAACGCTAGCTAGCTGCCCTGCTAGCCCGCAGTCACCCACCCGATGCTGCTGCTGCTGCCGAGCGGATCCAAACCCCAACACAAACGGCTGGAGGAGCGTCGGGCCCTGGCGTCGGAGGCGGACGATCCTGGCACCGGAGATGTGATGCCCTTTGCGCGTCACGTTTCAGCGTTTTCTAGCTGAATGTGTCGGCTGTGTCCCCTTGTTGCTGCGACGTGTGGACCCAAATAATGCGAGATCCACAACATCAGTGTCCTTTTGATGGGGGCGAGGTAGACTGATTGCAATCAGAGCACATCTGAGCTTCTCTTCCACCTTATCTTTTTTTTGTTTTTACGGTCTGGGGGGTGGGTGGGTCGCATCTGATCGGGACCCCCAGGCCACATTCAGCACACCCTGCAACACTATAAAGACCCCAAACTGAAGCTGGCGTGATGGATAAACTGACAATAATATCAGGATGCCTCTTTCTGGCAGCAGATATATTTGCAATAGCCAGCATTGCAAACCCAGATTGGATCAACACTGGTGAATCAGCAGGTAATTATTATCACCAGGCAATAAGTTAGTGTTGGTCTTTTGCAGCATTGCTTGTCACCGTCTCTGTAACCCAACCAGACTAGTAGCCTAACCATTAGGATGATCCACATCACAAATATGTATCCTGTTGTTTATTATAATATTTAATCTGCAGTTCTATATATTCTTTCCGCTACAGTTTTCTCATGTTATTCTCAGTAGAGTATGGTGACATTGAAGCAGTTGCACAGCAGTTAAGTGTTTTATGTTAATATTAAAACACTTACCCATATTACCCATACCAAGGGTACAATTAAACATTTTTTAATCATCCCTGTAGTGTAGTAGACATTTGCTTTTTAATGCGCCTCTTGTGGAGTGCGTCAGTTCAGGTCAGGTGATGATGATGATGGTGGTGGTAACAGTGACACTTTCGTAGCCTCACCATGTGATCCGGTTCTGGGTTCACGTGAAGAAACTGTAGACAGTGGAGCAGGTGTTGGATGTTGCCTCCGTACTGATCCACACGCACCAGTGTTGCCAGATTTTGCGAGAGAAATAAGCAGTGTTTTACTTAAGTAAAAGTGTCAATACTGCAATGTAAGTCCCTACTCAAAATGTACTTGAGTAAAGTACCAAATGTACTCGTTGTGCAGAATGTACCATTTCACAAGTTCAAAATGTATAAAACTATCTTTTGAAAATAGCCGATCTACAAGCCCATAGCTTGTAGATCTGCTTTTTTCAAATGGCTGAAATCTATATAGGGTTGAGTGGTTAATGTATGTTTTGTAATAATAATCAAAATCTAAGTGACTGGTAACTAAAGTTTTATGCCTCTGAGATGTAGTGGAATAGAAGTAAAAGCACTGACGATTGGAAATACTCCAGTTAGGTAAAAAACACCTCAGAATTCTACTTAAGTAGAGTACTTAAGTAAATGTGCTTAGTTACTGTACACCACTGGAAATAAGCAACCAGGTCTAGGAAAACAAGCCCAAAATAAAGACTATGCCACATGAGCACTTTAAACCTATATAGTAGGTACTGTATACATCGGCTATTTGAAAATTGGTCTACAAGCGATCTACAAGCTCACAACTTGTCACTGCTACTTTCCAAAAGAATCTTGAAATAAAATGTGGAATATTTGGAACATTTTTGAAACTAACAACACAAATCTGGTACGGGGGCTCCCCTGCAGCACAAAACATTGTCAGATGGGGGTTAGGGACAAATGCATATTCATTTGGGGGTCCATGACATGACAATATTTGAGAACCACGGGTTTAAATAATATTTAAAACATTTGGAAACAAGCCCAAATAAGCAAGCAGTAAGCAGCTGCACTTTACCCCCCCCCCCCCCCCCCCCCACACACACACACACACACACACACACACACACACACACACACACACACACACACACACACACACACACACACACACGCAAAACACAACTACCAATATTTACAAGCAACTTTACAGAAAAACAAGCCTAACGTCACTTATAATAAGCAGACCTGGCAACACTGACACGCACCCACCGGCAGTTGGTCCTTTATTTTTGGCGTCAATCCTTAAAACACATCCAGGCTGCTGATAGACAGCTGGAGCCTTTGTTCCCCATGCAGGATGACAGCTTAGTAACTGGGTCATAGAGGGTTCATCCACCAGTGCACAGCCAGACTGTATTAGCTCCACCCAATAAGCACTGTGTACAAATGTAATAAGATAATAATAAGTAATAATATATGAAATGGGACACACTACTTCTGAAATGCATTACATTTGATTGCGTTTGCACATTTGTAGGTATTTATTGACGTTTCAGAATAGGGCTGGCACGACTACAAATTTAAATCGACGATTAATTGTCACACAAATAATTGCGATTAACAATTTAATTGTGTTTTTGGCATTGAACATTGGAACATATGAATAAAAACTTAATTTCTGTTTGCCTTTTAGTGTTCGTAATCACAAAGTGCATATGGCAGATTACTGACATAATGAATCATTTTAAACTATTAAAAATAGTGGAAATAGCTGATCTACAAGCTTACATTGCGCGTTGTAAACATGTAAATCTGCTATTTCTGCTATTTTTGAAAATAAAGATTTTTTTTCAACATGGAAACGATTATTACAATTATGAAAAATAATTGCGATGTGACCATTATGTAATAATTGTGACAGGCCTAGTTTCAAAGCAGTTCTGCAGAACAACCCATCTCTCTTTTACTGTTTTCACATTGCCTCTCCACCTTGCCCCAGCTGTCTTTGATGGCTGTGTGTGGGGTCTTTTGTTGTACAGGTTTATGGGATGGGTAGGTGATAGACCGTTCACATTTTCCGTATCCCCCCTCTCACACACTGGCTTTCTCCTCACTTTCAGAATATATGGGCAAGCAGCCACTGTTTTAGAATTTACAATAGTGGAAACATTGGTACTGTGAGAGCCTCTGCTCCTTTGTGATGCTTTTAGCAAAACCGTTCCACTGCAGGGCAGTAGGTTAAAAGTCATGCCGTGGCATGTTGTACATGCTGTTAGATTAGATTAGGTTAGATTACATTAGATTGGATACGATTAGATTAGACTGGCTTGGTTGAAGCTAAACACAATAGACAATTCTTTAAAACAACATGATTGCTTCCTCGTTTCCTCTAAGACAGATCATAAAAAGCAGTTTGTGTCATAACATCGACAGTGGCATGGATTTGAATTCATGTGTTTGTAGTCAAATGTGCTTCTCTTGCGGGTTTGTTCAAGTTGACACGGTGGTGGAACTTGAGTATGGCTGCTCTCTCTATTCCCATGGCTGGCATTGCCATCTGTAACCTAACCTCAGTCAGCACACATTCAGCGTGCCAGTGTATTGTGGGTAAGGGTGAAAGGTCATGTGGGAGTCAGAGCACTCGATGCAAGACCCCTCACAAAATCACATCTCTAATTGGTTGACCCCTGCCTCCATTTCCCAAGCTTGTTGTTGAGAGATGAGAAGAGCGTTTGAACCGAGGTGAGCGCTTGGTGACCTATCCCTGGAAGGAACCCAGCATGGTATCTTTGTACTAAAAACGTGGAGAAACATGTTCTGGGCCAGTTAGCAGGATGAGAGCTGTGCACATGACAGATTTTGCCTTCTATTGCTTTTTTTTCCCGAGAGGCTGACTAAAGACTTAGGTTTTGATGTAGGCCAGCAGAAATAGATGAACCCATTTAGACCTGAGGGCGATTCTAACGCCTTCTAAATCACAACAGTTATCTGAAAAAAATGTCACATTTCTATTCAAAAAATGTAATATAAATGTAGAAAAGGTATAACAACGTATAGGTTTTAACACAGGTCTTAAAGGTTTTTAAGTGTGGGTATATCATAATTGTCAACACTAATATCAGAAGAAATAGAAGGACAACATACGAAAAGCCTTAAAGCTGCAATCCCTAACGTTCATTCATGTCCTACCCGCGACTCAAACCTGGGTCCCTCGCGCGGGCGCCAACAGTTCTACTGCTGAGCTAATAGAGAAAGCCTTTTACTTCTGGTGAAGGATTGAGCTTCATGCCACTTGTCAACCAGTACTTGACAAGTAGTTGACAAGTTGACCACAGGAAGTACAGTACAGTGCTCAATGGAAGAGTAGATAGACCAACTACTAGATAGACCAACTACTTGTGTTGGTTGTATCGTATTAACATACTCTACCATACGGATTGGTCACAATAACATTTTATTTACACACAAAATGAAGGTTATGAATTGCAGCTTTAAGCTGTTTTCCATACAAAGCTCCTCTGGTTATTGAACACCCGAGGCAGCTTCAAATAGTAACAGCAGTGCTTTCATGCAAGACAGAACAGCACAAAAGGCAGAATGTAGAGGCGTGACCAAGTCACAGTGCAACGACGTCCCCAGGCAATAACAGCTAAAGTTCATTTCCTGCCTGGGCTTCCATACAAAGCCATTGTTACCACACGGTGTCAAGGTGATCATCATGATTATGTCATAAAAGAGGAAGCTGTGACCAAGGCCAGTGCTGCATTGAAAGTGTGTTTTCACAGTGGGAAACAATTAATTTCTCTAACAGTTCTCTCTCTCTCTCTGCCTCTGTCTGTGCTGCTCGTTCATGCTTACAGTGGGGTAACGGGGGGGGGGGGGGTGTGGACTTCGACTATAGCCGAAAATAGCAGATCTCACATGCATCGCAACGTGTTGTGAGCGTCGCTTGCAGATCTGCTATTTTTGCCACGCTCAACTGCACTGACTTTTAGTGCAGAACGTTTGTCAAGACAACATAATACATAAACACATTACCCATTTATCTACAGAAGCAGTAGCCAATATTGCAAGACCTTTTGTTGGCATTTTTCAGTGAGACAGGTACATTGGCAAACAACCCACAGTCTTACAACAATATGTGGTGTAAGTGTTTATGCAGGACAGGTCAGTCATCTTTTGGGCAAATACTTTGTCTTTCCCCATTGCCTGCCCTGTACAAATCTTACCGTTGGTTGTAGGTTGGCCAACTGTTGTCAGTGACTGATTATGCATTATCTTTGGATGGTTAATCATATAGAGAGAATAGATAGAATCGTGATTATGTAACTAACTAGTTCCAAAAGGCAACATTAAAAACGTATTGCCTAGAAAACATTTGTCACCAAAATTCAACTTATCCGCCTCATTTAATGCATGACTCCCTGTCTGCATTTTCCCATCTTTAATGTGATTGCTTTTTCCATTTCAAACACACTGCTCAGGACTCGCTCCCAGGTAGACCAGCAAGGGAGATGAGGTGTTTGATGTGCTCAGTGTTCGTTCTCACGAAAGCCATAACAATGTATCGGTCTGGGCGATATACCAGCCATTATTTGAGTTTTCCCATCCAGACATTATTCACAATGATTCAAAAATAGCAAATGTGATTGTTGTGAATTTAGTTGACCCTCCATGTGGTCCTAAGAGTCTCCCTCTAACAGGGTGGTGAGTGATGGTTCAGTTAAGTCGCGAGCGCATAGAACTCGACAGTATCACTCGACAGCACAAGTTCTGAACTTTATTACACATTAATAAAGAAAAGATTATATGGAAAAGAACAGAATGTAGTCGGAAAACAACAGATGCATCTCGTATCATTGTGCACAAGTCAGGTGTCGGTCTATCTGATAAAGTAGTTGATTGCCATGGCGTCATAGTATATCAGTATGTGTTACAGAAATTAGAGTGAATCAACAAATGCATTTACTGGGCAAGCGGATACAGTAAATGTCAGTCCTAATCATATGAACCTGATTTTGATGACCAGTGATGTTTCAAGGAAACCTTTTTTTTATTATTCAAACCCTAATTTATTCAGGGACGTTCCTCTCAGATGGACTTATTTCCAAGACAGTTACCTGATCTTTTTGCTCTTCTGTGTTTTTATTTTTACTCCATCCTGACCCTGACAGCAGCCTTTTTGAGTTGGTGCTTATAGGACACAAGGTGGTGGGGGTAGTAGTTCTAAAATAAATATATCCCTACGCCAGCAGTGATTAAAGCAAGAATGCAACCTGCATCAAACGCCATTCTTTTGCTATTTCTAAGCTCCGTGGGCAGGTTTTTGTCAGTACATCTGTAGACAGCTAGATTTCTCGCTAAGCTAGACTCAAGGTAGCTGAGACTTCAACGTGTTATATAATCCGCTGACATCTTCTGGAGCTGCTCTGTGTTATTCCTTCCAAATTGAAAATTCACTTTGTGGAGACATGACTTTATCCAAAGGATATGAGCAAATTTTATGGTTCAACACTGTTGGCATTCGAGTGTAAAACCTCTATCAAAGTCTCATATGACTCAGGTCAATCCTACTATACTTTATCAATATAGCGGCTCCAGAATGTGTTATTTGATGACACCCGATGTTAACGTGTGGGTTTGCTGGTTTTGAGCGCTTTGGTTTGTGGTGACATTATGTAGATTTAACTGTCCAAAAATAGAATGTGCATTACCATAACACTATGGTCTTCGTTCTAACTGTAGCCTCTCTATCTGATTTCTTTCTCTGCCATGTAAAGGTGGAGTGAAACATTTCCCCTCCTTAAGTCCACCTTTTCGAGATGCTTCAGTGTTTATGGAGCTAATCAAGTGAATGATGTTTTCCTTTGACTTTCGCCACAAGTCTGATTTAAATTTCATCATTACAGTGCGAGTGGAAAATTGCTGATCAACTAGCTCACAATGCGGCGTGACAAGCTTTTAGATCAGTTTTTTTTCGTTGTGTATTACCTTCGTACGATGGCGTATAAATTAAGAATCACTCAACACCGCTGTGTTGCGGTGCCTCTGTGTAATGTGTTGTACTTTAAAAGCCTCTTGCAGGAGAAGCAGGCAGCCGTTGGCTACCTTTCGCTGTCCTGTTTTGCCGCCCACCACAGTTCAGAGGCCCGTTTGACTCATCCGTTAAGCGTTGGCAAACGGCAGCACCCCCACCATGCTTTGCTAATGGGAGCATCGCCATGCTGAAGACAAGCACACAGGGGCCTTATTTCCTCTCATTTAGACTGAGACGCTGTCAGAGAGAGAGAGAGCAGAGAGAGATGGATGAGGGATGCAAGTGAAAACAGTGGGAGGAAGAGGAGGGCTGGGGCAGTGAGATAGGGTGACGAGAGTTGTAGTTTCCATGACGGTGAAGGCGAGGAGAATGGAGGAGGAATATTATTCTGTCGATGAGTATAGAGAGAGAGAGAGAGAGAGAGGGCACATATTCAGAATGGAGGGTTTACGTGTTCTGTTGCTTGTGTGTTTGAGATAAACGGTGGTGGTGGTGGGTGGGGAGGGTTGTCTGTCAAAACACTAGGGTGCAACGTATATTGTTTTCTCTCTTCTCTTGAAGCATACACTGTAGCATTAGCATGCCTATCCTTCCTTCCACACTGACCCCTCGCCCCCACCAACCTCAAATCAGCAGGCCTTGATCCACCCCATACACACACACACACACGCACACCAACTTGCAGCAGGCGGTGGAAATGAGGCATCGCCCCATTGCTCACACTTTTAATTTTTTACTAAATGTTTATCCATGTGTAATATACATACAGTATATACAGAGCTGGTCCAGGAGAGTGTGTGTGTGTGTGTGTGTGTGTGTGTGTGTGTGTGTGTGTGTGTGTGTGTGTGTGTGTGTGTGTGTGTGTGTGTGTGTGTGTGTGTGTGTGTGGGGCAGGGGGGGGGGGGGGTTGTAAGATAATGAGATTGAAAATGACTCTGTTTAGGCCAATTGTATGTATTGTGCGCCTGTTGTTTCATTTTCTATTGCGCTTAGTATTCCTGTGCGTATATACGGTACACGGCACGGGTGTAAACATGCATACAGCTAGGCTAGGCTGAAATGTTGTTTGTGTGTGTTTTTAAGGCCGTGTTTTTGCTGTTCTGTGTCTTGTCCAGGCTGTTTACCATGGCGTGCCTGCCTGCTGTAAGGCAGGAATTCCACGGAGAGCTAGTGAAGCAGCGGGGGCCTGGAGGATCCAGGGGAAATGGTCATAAAGCAGTGCCATTAACCGCTGCTATCAAACCCCTGCCTAATGTTCTCTGGCTCCCCGCTGTTCCTCGGCTACACGGCTACCTCCCTCACCTCCTGTCCTCCGTTGTGTTCAAGGTTACCCGGGAATATGTGGCCCACTTCAGAAATAGGCTACTCACTAAGCTCTAGTGGGCCGCTCAGGTGCCATTTTAGTCAGTCGAGTCATGACCTCCATTTTTTGTTACTGCGAATTGGGCTGTTATGGCATAAGATTGTTACACAGGAAGGGGATTGAACGCCATAGAAGCGGGGCTGGAGATAAGGCAGTAAATAAAGAGAGGTACGAATGTTCTGCTGCGCCCGGTCCGTAATAAAACGGGAGCGGGCACCGAGGACAGCATTCTTGTGTGTTGGCTGTGGAAGGTTAAGCTTTTATCTAAGTAGCCCACACCGGACTGTGAATAAAGCCTTCAATTTTGAGGTTCCAGAAATGTCTTATCTGAACTTTTCTAGACTGCTGAGGCATTCCTTTTGAACCACTGGCATGGTTTGTGTGTGCAGTTTAGGAAGGGTTGAGTCCGTGTTTGGGTGTTATTGTAAACGGAGTGTTTTCGTTGGGTGTTCTAAAGGGGACAGGATTTCCTCTGGATGGACTGCAGGGCTGTTTTCGCCCAGCCTGCTCTTTAGCCTAGAGATTGTCATTGCCAGCCACACTTGTCTTTTCACATGGTCTGTCGCTCGATTATGAACCCAGCTCCCTACACACAGTGACACTCAGTGGGTTGGTATCAGCCTCAACCTGGTGGCAGGCAGAGCAAGTAACAGGCTTGACTTTGTTCAACCCCCCCGCACACACATGCTCGTCTCGTGTACATGCCCATCCGCCTACTGAGACATTGTTGTTGAACTCCATCTTGCTGCCTACGCAAGCTTGACTTGTCAGTGCATCGTCTCTTTGGTGGTCGGTGAATTCAACGTTCTATTAGCTCTCCCACTAAACCTTCTATGGCATTAAAACAGCAATTTAGACATTTATTTGACCACATTTATGGTGCACATAGGGTTTGGCAAGTACATGGAAAAGGAGCCTTTCTTTAACGGTTCGTCTTAACACATATGGTCATAGAGAGCCAATGTGAGTCCTAGGGTGGTCCTAGACCTACGGTAGAATACCCACTGAAGAGACCATTATTCCAAATCTGAATAACATGCATTGCTGAAACATGTCCCACAGATGTGTGCGTGCGTGCGTGCATGCGTGCGTATATACAGTATATACACAGTATGCTCTCAGACACCCACCCACCTTGTCTGTTCCTCATTGTCCACATTCATTGCCCTTAACCTGTGATCAGCAAATGCCTGAGTGATCCTGTATGGTTCTGCTTACTCCAGTAAAAATCCCTGTGTGTGTGTGTGTGTGTGTGTGTGTGTGTGTGTGTGTGTGTGTGTGTGTGTGTGTGTGTGTGTGTGTGTGTGTGTGTGTGTGTGTGTGTGTGTGTGTGTGTGTGTGTGTGTGTGTGTGCACGCGCTTGTGGAGGACAGCATGGAAGTTAATGGAATGGTTCTTCTACCCCTATAGCAGAGTGGTTCTCATTCTCAACCCTATTTGAGCTCTGGACCATTAGCATATTTCGAGCAATCCTAAGGACCACCCCACCCCGCCTCCCCAAACTATATATACTAATATATACTTATATATTTAGTATTTAAGAAGGCATAACACAGTAATTTCAGACAGATTTAAACTGGATTGTACTGTATGTCGAAGATCTACAAACGTACAATGCGCCGCGCTGCAACACGTTGTGAGCTTGTAGATCGGCTATTTCGGCTATAAGTATATCACGCCCAGACTTATGATGGACTTATGAAATATTGTTCAAACATATTTTTTATACATTTCGCAAAGGTACAAGATATATTTTAAACATTTTGCCATGGACCACCTGTAATGATGCCATGGGCCACTGGTTGAGAAATGGTGCCCTATGGCATGTTTCTGTCTGGGCCTTCACAGTCTGACTCTGGCTCAACTCCGCTCGTGACTCACCATGTGGCAAAACTCCATCCGTCTCCTCTCCTGTTGAATCAGTGATGGGTAGAATGTCTTACCACGCCTTGTTTCATGCTAGCAGATGTGCTGCGCATTCATGTCCAAGAACCAAGCCAACATTTCTGCACCAGAAGACAAGAGAAAGAGGAATGTCGTAGCAAGCCGTAGTAGCAAGTGCAAGATTTTCTTTCCATAATGAACTGTACACTTGATTCTCGTGTCAAGCTCTTGTGTGCTCTCATACGTGTGTGTCGCACACACATCTTCATGTGGAATTGATTACATTACTGGCAGGAAGGATTTAGTTTGTGTGTGTGTGACTGTGTGCGTACATGTACGTGTGTGTGTGTGTGTGTGTGTGTGCGTGTGTGTGTGTGTGTGTGTGTGTGTGTGTGTGTGTGTGTGCGTGCGTGCGTGCGTGTAAACGAGAATGAGCTAGAGAGCTTCAGCCACAGATATAATTGGGCCCACCAGGCTGGAGAACGAAGCTCGTCATCTCCTTGCATGCATTGAATTGGTGACAGATTAAAGGAGGGGAATCTCTATCTTTCTCCATCCCTCTCCACCTCTCCTTCCCCTTTCTTCATTGCTTTGGTGTCAGCAGAGCTCCAGTCCTCCCCTCCCGAGGCCTCGACACTGATTGAGACACGAAGACATTCAGCCTCACTCCACCAAGTCTCATCTAAGTCTGACCACTTTGAAACTGCCGTCTCTATGTTGAGCGTGTCATTATAGGGGAACATTTTGAACGATGTTTGAAAATGTTCATAAATTCTTCCAATAGCCAATCGACAGGCTTAGAACAACGTGGCACGTTATGACTATGAGCCTGTCGATTGGCTATTTTCGAAAAACATTTGGAAGAATTTGTAAAAATCTGGAAAAGGGGGCTTAAGTGGTTATTTACACTTCATCACGCAATGTCAAAAGCAACCCTACTTGAGAAAAGTCAGAAATAACATAATATGGTAGTGCGGCGTAGTATAAATTTGCCTCAATAGGTCACAAGCCCCGGGTCCCTCCTGCTCTTTTACAGATCATCCCCCGTTCCGTTCGTTTCCTTCTCTTTTTCCAAGCCTCTGGCTCACCTTCTGTTTCAAAGCTGAAGTCTGTGAAGGCTTGCTGCTTCCTGTGCGTGTGTGTGTGTGTGTGTGTGTGTGTGTGTGTGTGGGGGGGGGGGATATAGTGCTCGTCTCTGTCACGTGCGGTGCTCTGTATTGGAAGCTTGCTGAGGATTTGGTTCTTTCCGGGTGTTTTTCTTCACAGGCTTGTGTGTGTAGCTATCATGCTCTACAAAAATTCTGCTGAATAACGCTAAACTAAAATTGTGCTAAATAAATAGCACTAAAAGGGGTTCTTTGGCTTGTCATATGGGTACCTCATTTAGTGCTATATAGCACCTATCTTAATCACTTTCAACCTGTCATCCCTATTTTGGGTATGTCATTATAGGCAAAATCTTCTAAAACAGCCCATTTACTGTATAAGACAAGTGTCTCAGCACAACGCGTTGTGAGCATGTAGATAGTTCACGGCTGTACAACCATATGCTGCATATGGTCAGGTGCTATGACACCATGGCATTTTGCACGGGACACGCAGCAGTTTCAACCAATGCTCTGACTGGTGTATTGTGTGTAGACTCGGGAACTGGTTACTGGGCTGTGTTGCCTCAAGGGCATTACAGATCAATCCTTCCTTTGAGAGAGTGTAAACATTCTCTAAAAGTGTAACTAATTGATACTGAGCTTCAGTATTAATCTTCAGTGAAGACTTAACCGTAAAAAGGTACTTTTGTGCATGCAGTCTTTACAATTCTAACATCTTCTTTATCCAAATTCCTCTTTCCCTATAGGCGCCCTGACTGTTGGTCTAGTACGGCAGTGCCAGACTATCCATGGGCGAGACCGGACCTGCATCCCGCCACGGCTGCCCCCGGAGTGGGTCACCACGCTCTTCTTCATCATCATGGGTATCATCTCCCTCACGGTCACTTGCGGACTCCTGGTGGCATCACACTGGCGCCGCGAAGCCACCAAATATGCCCGGTGGATCGCCTTCACTGGCAGTAAGTGGTCAGACCATGCTAAGCGACCAGTATCCCATGGGCCTTTTTTTTGGAGTAAATCACATTAAACATGTCATACGTCCCTATTTTGGGCACGTCATTATAGGCAAAGTATTTCAGAGATAAAAAAAAATGTTCAGAAAGCCAATCTACATTTTTGCTTGCCATGCGACGAGTTTTGAGCTTTTCTCGCAAGTGTTTTGCTATTTGTTGCACTGTCGTATGTCAAAGTATACTAAGTGGTTAAATTAACAATAAGGATAATACTGTGTATATACCATGTGTACACACCCTACTCTTCCTGCTCATTACACCTCTTCCTTGAAATAGCAGCCAATAGTGCATTGGTTTGCCAGCAGCTGGCAGCTGGTCTGTGAAGCAGGGAGGCGAGGAGAACAAGTGAGCGATAACGATGGGGGGGGGGGGGGGGGGGGGGGGTTAGGTGAAGATATTGGTTTTAGCTCAGCAAAAATGCAAAATATTTCACCGGCACTGCTAATTCAGCCATATGGAAGTTTGTTTGTGTTTGTGTGTGTGTGTGTGTGTGTGTGTGTGTGTGTGTGTGTGTGTGTGTGTGCGCGCGCGCTTGCGCATGCATTTACAGTATGACCATTTTTTCCACGGTGCTCAGTAATAACTCTGCATTCACACACTGTGGTTTGGCTGTGTAGGAGGGTGTAGTTGTGATTGGTTGATTAGTTAAAGAGCGTCCCAACAACCTGGCATCCCTATTTTGGGCATGTCATTCCAAGCAAAATGTAAAAAAATGTCATCATTTTTCAAACATCTTATTTATTTATTCAAAATGTGCAAAAATAGCTGATCTACAAGCTCTAAACACGTTGCGATGTGACGTGCTGTGAGCTTGTCAATCGGCAATTCTTTTGTTATTCGTTGTACAATTAAGTATATAGGGCTTAAGTGGTTAAGAGAATAGACAGCGTCTAGCTCACACAGATGGCGTAGGCTGGACAGAGTAGTAATTACCATAACGCAGCATATAAAGTCTGGACATACTGTGTGAGAAAAGGCTACATTTTACCACAGGACATAACCAGGGCAAGCATTTTGTTCTACAGGGAGCAGCTAGAGTGTAGTTTTAAAAACAGTCCCATCTATTCTGTTCTGTTGTCGAGATTTGCAAAGTCAGGACAAATGCGGCAGGCTTTGTAGAGTCCGCTAAACCCGTGCAAAGTCCCTGTGAATCGCCATATTTACAGAAATCCAAGCCCTCTAAAAATTGTCTGTGCGCTAAGCACAAATCTGCGTCCCGAGCTAAATTGGAAGGCGTCGAGTCACTGTTTGACAGTCGCGCTTGGAGGCAAGTGATGAGGTTGCCGTGGCAACGGGGAGGAATCGTCACAATTGTCTGCTTCTGTGGTTCCGTCGGTCCTATTAGGATCTCAGCAGTCTATCCTGTTTGCTTGCACAATGGCCACAAGTAAAATATGTATTTAGGCTTTGGAGACATGTTTGCTTCCTTTTTTAACCAGGGCGTTGTGTTTTGGGTTTTGGGAGAAGGACCAACAACAGAACGTTGTGAGAGACTGATGTGGTATGAAAGCATCACATGTAACCCGAGAGCCCACCTCTGGAAGAGGAGGAGAGGAGAGGAGAGGAAAGGAGAGGGACGGAGGCAGGGCTGTGCTTGTTTTGTTTTTGTTTTTTTTGTTGTAATTTTTGTTTTTCCCTGACGTTGCTGAAACACATTGCTGAACACTGCGCCTCTCTGGGGCTGCTGTGCTGTGGCTCATACTGTACTTTGTGGGGGTGAAGAGAGGTCAATTAATGAAACGACTTGAGGCAAATTTATGTCAGTGGTTCTCAAACTTTTTTTACCTCAAGGAAATGCACCCCAGTGTGGTATGCATTAGGCCACGGATCCCCATAACTCTGAGAGCATGCAAATGGACACGTAAAGGTCCATTTTGTTCCACTTGTACGCTCTCAGAGTTACAGACCTTTAAGGGTCCATATGGTTACTAACTCTTAATAATTTAGCTGGGGACCCCCTCAAGAACCCCTGGGGGTCCCCAGGATCCAATTTGAGAACCACTGATTTATGTGTCGTGACACGTTTTTCAGTTGATGATCAATTTAGTCGAGTGACAAAATATACATTTGGCTTTAGACCAATGAGCTCTGCGTGAGAGAGAGAGAGAGAGAGAGTGGGGAGAGAGGGAGAGGCAGAGGCACAGAGGCGTGGGTCCAGTGTTGAGACCAGGATGATTCATTGGGGGCTAGCAGGTGATGAAGTCTGGAGTTAGGTAGGTAGTACTCTGTACCAGTAGGTGTAACTGGCCATGGGCCACTGGCACCTGAATGGGCAGCTTTGTATGACCACCACAGACCCCTCTCTGTCCCCCTCTACACTCCCACGTACGCTGCCCTCTGCAGCCCCCTGGGCCGTGCATATTACACCCCAACTAGTGAAGACCCACATCCACACAGCCAAGCCACTTTATTGGCTTCCACTCTCCTTAGCTGCTGCCGTTTGATCAGCCACAAGTGGGCCGGCCAGGTGAAGCCACAGCGCAGGTGTAGAAACATCTGCCCAAGAGGCGCAGAAGCTCCAGAAGGGCCCCAGTCGCTTCGGTCATTGAGCTAACCTCTGCAGCTAGCTCATGAGCTGAGCTATAGCAACGGAAACACTGAGCCAGGTATTTCTGCCTCCTCCTGGGCTTACCTTTTCCCAGCATCCTTCTGCTATGATGGCTGTGGGCCACTGTGGTTCTGGCCCGCTGTAGATAAACACATGGCCGGAGCAATGAACGGGAAGGGAAGAGACATAAATATTAGCTGTGTCTGCCCAACCGGGCACGTCAACCTGACAGAGCATGCTTTGCTACGAACTGCCAGAGTGGAGACATTTAGCCAATCTGGGTGACCGAGAGTATCGAATCAACTTTTAACCACTTAAGCCCTATATACTTTGTCTTAGGACAAATAGCAAAATTAAACTTTGCACGAAAATAGGGACACCGGGGTTAATCCAAAACATTTGTTCAGCAGAAGAAGATGTACTGCTTGTCCAAAATGAATTCTAGGATTTGTTGCGATCGGTTTTGGGTTAGGTTAGGGTTCTGTGTATCTCTTTCTCTCCTGCTCTACTATTTGAAAGAACAGACCGGGAGGCAGCCTTTAAGCAACATGATGTTGTGTCAGAGTGTTATTTCCTATGCGTCAGTGTTTTAATAATGGGTAGTGTCAGCTCACGCATTGTCATTGACTGCAGTACAAAAACTGGATCTAAATGAGTCTTATGTTTGTGTGTTTTTTATGCGCTGTAAATTCATCATAACTATGCTTAAGTTGCTGATAGCTTGAAACACAGGGACATAGGGTAATTTATATTGGAAGTGGAGATACCAGCAGTTATGGCTGACTCAGGATCAGCTTCTTCTACTCACATGCAGTGCTTAGGTAAATGCAGACAGATGGCCTCATCAGCACTTTCAGAGCATTACAGAGTGTCTGCAAATGTGTATTCTCTTCACAAGTGTGTGGTGGTCACAAATAATGATGATGATTAGTTGTGTACAAAATTACATTTCATGTGCCTTTTATGGGTATTTTGGAATCACTTGGGGGAAGCAGGTATAGTTCATTAGTTCATTTTGATCTAGAGCTTAAGAGTCATTTCAAGCTGCTGTTTAAAAAGGAAGGCACCTCTATAATGCCAGTACAACCCCAACAATTGTGCTTTTTGTTTTGTTAATGTATTTTTGAAGCTTACCTGGGACAATTTTATCTTCTTGCAATCTGCATATCTCCAAATCATTAACATCGAGTTTCACAGCTAAAATCCGGTCTTCGGACTAGCACTCACTGAAAACAGGTTTGATGCGGGGAATGCAACTCAGATAAGCCACGCCATTTAGAGTG
Organism: Gymnoscopelus microlampas; assembly: GCF_963454915.1. NCBI lineage: Eukaryota > Metazoa > Chordata > Actinopteri > Myctophiformes > Myctophidae > Gymnoscopelus > Gymnoscopelus microlampas. The sequence continues at coordinate 17,473,418 of NC_139948.1, forward strand.
GGAACAGGGACTTTAAGCTTTATGTAATTAGCCGTATGACGAATAGTGCAAATAGCTGTTCTACAAGCTCACAACGTTTCGCCATGTGACTCTATGCAAATTGTTATTTTATTGTAGGGATTTGTTTGGGGTTTTTTTTTTTGAAAACGATCACCTATAATGACATGCCCAAAATAGGGATGCCAGGGTTAATGTGGTTAAACCCAACGGGCCTGTGCTATCACAAAATTGGCTTATTTTCTCTACAGCATTTCTGTTCAGCAAAGTCAATAGGTGCAATGTCAGTAAGAGTCTGGAGTCCACTGGGACTCAGCCACCAGCACAGAACAGCTCAACAACTTGACAAGACAGGCAAAGACAGGCAGGCTTACACACTCACAAGTTTGTGGCAGCTGTCATGACGGTATATAATGCAATTTGAACAAAAAACACAGATATCCGGCAAGGTAACATGAAAGGATATAGTTATAACCAGACTCTGTGCCACTGACACATTCCTGCTGTAATTGTGCAGGATACAGTAGCTAGCTGGTTAGCCAGTGTTCAAAATGTGAATGTTTTTGACATGGCATATGTCAGTGTTGCTACACATATTAAGACAGATCACCTCCCTACTCACTACTACTGCTTCTACAGGCAATTCAACCGGGAACCACTCTCAGGCAAAAGTTTTAAAAGGAAAACAATAGCAAGTGTGGAAATGGTGCTGGTGGACTATCTGTAGTGAAGAGTTTGTGAAATAGAGCCTGTCACTGCCTCAATTTATTTTTACTTCAGAAAAAGACCTAGTAGACCTATTTTGGTTTCCAGCTACCTGTTCTTGAAAAATAAGCCCAACTAGTAACCCACCCTCCGATGGTAGGACCCTGTGTTATTTGAATCAAAGTGGCAGAGCATCTTGATCAGATTTAGCTGTTCCACTTCAAACTTAGTCTAGCTCTTGAGTAATAATCCACTGGCGTCAAAAAAGTTTGCTTTTATTAATTAATTTATTTCGCTTTAGTGGAAAGTGTTTGCTACATTAGTGGACTGGAAGCTGGACTTGAAACTGCACATCTTCAAAGGAAACGGAGATAAGTGGTGGGGTGACTCTAATTAGAGATGTCTCTGTTGGAACACGGACGGAAGCTAATAGCCTGCATTAACTGTGATAAAGGCTCTTAATGATTTCACCCCTGACCTCATGTTTGCCTGCCTGGATGCTGCCGGACAACGTGACGTACCACATGCTGAGCAGTGCAACACAACACAAGCTCATCGCCTCGCCTCGTCTCGGGGGCGCCTGCATGCCTCCTCTGTCATCGTACCCGGCATGTGATCAACACACCAGGCTAATTGGTCCCTGTGGGTGCTACTGTGGTGTCTTGACCATGGCAGGGCTTGTTAACGATGCCCACAGCAACCTCAGCCTTCTTACAATACATGGGGAAGGTCTAGATCAAAAATAGCCGATCTACAAGCGTGTTGTGAGCGTTGTGTCCGTGCTTACACACTCACGCCCTATTTCATACGTCATACACGATGGTGTTGTTTTCATACCAAAAATGGGGATGTCAGGTTAAAAGTGCTTAAGGGCTGTTATGTACCCGTTCAAGGGTGGATATGTCCCTGTTTAAGGGTCCATATGTCCTTAGTTGACATATCCCTGCTTAAGGGTTGATATGTCCTGTCACTAACATCAAACCCCCTTTTCACTCTCTCTCGTCGCATCACAGCATTTTTGAAAATGTTCCAATTTTGCCAATAATGACATGCCCAAAATAGGGACACCAGGTTGAAGTGGAAAACGATGCCCACAGCAAATTCAGCCTTCCTACAATACACTGAGGAAGGAAGACAGTATACAGCACTGTCTGCTGAGTAGATGCAAGCTGCTAGGCGAAAAAGAACATACGGTTTATGCTTAAACCACGCATGCATCTCACTGTCCTACACATACTTTTAGCATGTGTATATAATGAATGTGTGTGGCTGCAGTCATTTCCATTGCAAGCGTGTCCTCCTCATCTCCTTGGCCAGAGTAGCTATGCAGATCCTCACAACTTCTCTGTTTGCCTGATATGATGCTACCCAGATGAGGTTATGAAATTGCGTTCTCAACAGGAGGTGGCTGGTTGGAGGGATGAGTTTGTTAAAAAGCCATGCCACTTTATTGCTCTTCAACTCCCACAGTCTAGATTTTTCAGCCTTTGATAACCCTGCTTACAAAAACCCATGCTGAGTTGAATGTCATAGCTTTAATCATCATTTAGCCCATGCAGCGTATACCAATTCTGACAAAAATAATAACGCATCATCACGCCACAAAAGAATCAGAATTACTTTATTCACTGAGTGTGATGAATATAAAAGGGGGTTGTTGTTAGTGACAGGACATGTTGACCCATAAGCAGGGACATATCGACCCTTAAGCAGGTACATATTGACCCTGACACTTGGTGTAGAGGGAAATACTAGAGGTGGATCTAATATAGAGACCTGGGGGACCCCGATCAACTACTGTAAGTACAGTATATAGGATTTCATTGGTTAAACAGGGACATATACAGTATCAATCCTTAACCAGGGTCATATCCGACCCTTAACCACTTTCAACCTGCCATCCCTATATTTGTATATTTGCTATGTCATTATAGCCGTTGTACAATCAAGTATGAAACAGGGCTTAAGTGGTTAAGCAGGGACATATTATCAACCCTTAAGCAGGGACATTTTGCCATAGGGTTTCTTTTTTAAGAATCAGCTATTTTTGTGCCAGTTATATTATTGTTACAGCAGCAACAAGAGTGTGGGTCAGAGTCAGAGCTCAATTTATTGGATGGCCTTGTCTTTGAATGGATTGGAGCAGCATCCTCCGAGTTATGAGTGTCAACGTGAGTTGTCGGTTGCATCACTTTTAGTTTTTAGCCCTGCTAGCTGCATTGTGGATCCGTCCATCTGTCCATCCTCCACTTTGATCCAAAACATTATCTCAAAAATGCCCTAGGAGTAGCACTGCCTCAAGGGGCTGCTAGCGGGGCTTTTAGACTCTTAGTTTTGTAGTCTAAATTTAGACCTTAGTGCGCCATGTCTCTTTTCCCTTCCCCTCTCCCCAACCATCCAAACTCTCTCTCTCTCTCTCTCTCTCTCTCTCTCTCTCTCTCTCTCTCTCTCTCTCTCTCTCTCTCTCTCTCTCTCTCTCTCTCTCTCTCTCTCTCTCTCTCTCTCTCTCTCTCTCTCTCTCTCTCTCTCTCTCTCTCTCTCTCTCTCTCTCTCTCTCTCTCTCTCTCTCTCTCACACACACACACACAGCCTGTGTTTTGTGCTCAAGTGGCATGTGCCCACTGATAACTAATAGCTAGGCTGTGACAGAGAGGACAGGAAGTGAGGCGTGAGGGCTAAAGGCTTCTGGCGTTGATCTATTTATCTGCCTGTCGCTCTGTGTTCACGGTCTGTCTGTACGTCCTTCTACTTCCTTTATTAACCACTTAAGCCCTATTTTATACATTTTGTCGTACGACTGTGTTGCGTGAAAGTGGTCGATCTACAAGCCCACAGTGCATTGCGAAGCGTTGTCATGAGCTTGTAGATCTGCTCACTATTTTGGAAAACAGGGATACCAGGTTGAAAGTGGTTAAACCTTTTTTTAATTGTCAGCCCGAACGGTTGTTTGCTTTCCGAAATTAGATCCCAGCAATGCAAATTCTTTAGCTTTACATGTCCGTGTTTACACTCTCGGAGTTAAATGAACACATAGGATTTTACAGCATATGAAAATAAAAGAAAACAGGATGGCTACAGAGAACCATGGAAATCATTACATTAGACTTTATTGTCCCAGAGGGAGATTTGTTTTCACAGACCGTTCAACATAGAAACACAGATACACAGTAGCATACAACATACAGGTAAAAACAATTACAATGCATAGAATCTCTATAAATACATCCATACCTCCTAGTATAAACATTGTCAGCCAGGCAGTTTGGTTAATGCTGCAATGGCAGAGTGTATTCAATGTGGGTTCATATCATGTCCTTTTAATTTCTGTGTCTCTTCAGGTTCTGCCCTATGAGGAGTTTTAATGTCGACTATCATGTCACTGTAATAACTGTGTATATTTAGGCTCTGCCTCAGGGGGGTTTTGTGATATCGGAGTCTGTGTCATGCTTGTGCAGATTGTTGTGTATATGACAGGAGCAGAGACGGCAAATTCAATGCAATATACGTGTGGAGTCTCCCTCTAACTAAGGGTGGTGGTCTGGTGAGTGATGGTTCAGTTAAGTCGCCAGTGAGTGTATACAACAAGTTGTCTCCAGGCAGTTATTACACACATGGAGAATATATCGTCGCTGTCGGGCAGAAACCAACTATCTTTTCTTTTTATAAATCAGTGCTATTGAACACCCTTTACGTCTGTGTGTGGGTTTTACAAATATTGAACCAATGAAAAGTATTAAAAAACACTTCTGACCAAACCATTGGATCCTCAAACTGTCGTTCAAACCACCTAACTCCAACTTTTTTCCCCGCCTGACTCCGTCATTCTAATCAATGATGGACAAAACAACTATCTCCACATTAATGGTCAAAAACCTCCTAACTCCACTTGAGCTGGATATGGGTAAAGTGTTGATAATATAAGGACCCATTCAAGTATCTTACAATCTATAAAGTCACCATACCAACTTTGATAAGGCTTGTGTTGTTTTAAAACATGTTTATTTTTTTCATTTCCTGAAAAGTTAATATTTTGAACATAGCTGGTTTCTGCCCGACAGCAGAGATATACAGTGCTGGACACATGACGTGACCAGAAGATATGAGAAATGGAAAAGAACATGATATGAAAACAACAGATGCGTCTCGCATCATTGTGCACAGACGTCAGTCTTATCTGATGACGCAGTTGATGGCCATGGCATCAAGTATATCAGTATACAGCTTACGGAAATGAGAGCGAATCAACAAATGTATTTTCTATTTACCGGTCAAGCAGATACATTTTCAGTCGTAACAGTGTCTGGCTGAACTATTGAGAGTGCTAATGTCTCGGGTGTGTGAAAGCCAAGGGTTTTAGAGGCAGCATGTGTGATGTTGTTTGTTTTTGTTGGAGATGGTCTTTGTTGGTTGTGTGATGTACTGTAAGACGGTGAACTAACCCACTGTTTCAACATTGGGTCCGGGGACCACCAGGGGTCCAAAATGGGCCCTTTTGGGTCTGTAACTCTGAGAGAGTGCACTAGAGGTTCCAAATGGACCCAGTAACAGTTGTGTAGTCTCAGAGTTAAATAAACACTTGAGGATTTTACAGTGTAGATTGGGGTCCCAGAGATTAAAAAAAAACAACTGTATCAAAATGGGGGTCTGTGGTGTGGCCTAATGCATATCAAACTGGGGGTCCTTGAAATGAAAGAGAATCACTGAACTCTCTCTCTCTTTCTCTCTCTCCTAGTGATCCTGTTCTGCATGGCAGCGCTCATCTTCCCCATAGGTTTCTACATCAATGAGGTGGGGGGCCAGCCCTACAAGCTGCCCAACAACACGGTGGTGGGCTCTTCCTATGTGCTCTTCGTCCTCTCCATCTTCTTCACCATAGTGGGACTGCTGTTCGCAGGCAAGGTCTGCCTCCCGGGCTGAGGACTTTCTTCTTCAAAGCGCTGCCTTGTGGAACTAACAAACAGGAGGGGCTTTTGAGATATTTACAGAATTCAAACAAACAATCAAAACGAAACACAAAAAAGAAACCACACGCAACACAGACGATGACTAAAATAAATAATTAATAAACAAATAAATGAAATGACGACGGGCAAATGGAAATTGAACTCAGATCCAGGAGCGTCTCTCGGATGAACTGTCCGCCTGCGGCGAGGAGCACCGGCGGCAGCGGCGGCACAGCGAAGCTACACAGCAAACTGTTTTAAAGACAAAGTACAATTAAATAGGTGAATGGAAAACGCTAAAAAAAAGGAGACATGGACACAGCGTGGCGAGGAGAGGGTGACGTAGTGCTGCCCAGGCCATCTGAATCCCCCTGCCACTTGTTTATTTATGGAACACGGTCGTCTCCTGTTGTTGTCGTTGCACTTTCGGAGCGAGTCGGGGTGGGTTGGTGGGGGAGTCGAGCGGCGGGGAGCAAAGCCCAATTTATACAGTGAGACTCAGCGATTCCCAACCTGTGGGCCGGGGGCCCACTGTGAGGATTTTGCAAGTGGGCCCACAAATAAATGGCAAAAAGCTACAATTCTATTTATAACATTAATATTACAAAAAGTATGTAAAACTGTCATGGTATAAATACCATGACAGTAAAAAAAAAAACATGAAAAATGTGTTTTCATTGTGAATACTGATACATAAGAACTTAAAGTATACTACGCTAGTTCCATTGATCCAAGCCGGAACACAATTGATTGATTGATCATTAAAATAAACGTGCGCTGAAAATCCACGCGGCCCACCCATCTGACCACTTAAGTGGTCAGATGGGTGGGCCGCGAACGCTTTTGAGATGTTCAAGTGGGCCCTTGATCCAGACAAGGTCGGGAACCGCTGATATATAATGTCCTACGACGAGTATAGATCGGGCTGTAAAGAATGCGGAAGGGTGAGTGGGTTCACTATGAGACGGAGAGCAAACAACCATGCGTATGCCGTGGCTGCCATGGCAACCGCTGCCGCAACGTGGTTGCGCAACTCCAACTCCCCACCGCCTCCGCTCCTGACCGCCCGCCCACCCTCTCGCCCTCAACACACACACACACACACACACACACACTAACACACACTAACACACACGCACGCACACGCACGCACACACACACACACACACACACACACACACACACACACACACACACACACACACACACACACACACACACACACACACACACACACACACACACACACACACACACACACACACACACACACACACACACCTCCCCACTCCTGGTGAGAAACCGTTGCCATCACTACCACTCCTGTTGCTATTCCCAGCTTCTCCTGGCTATTTAAGTTGTGTGTGTGTGTGTGATTCTCTTTTTTTGTTTTTTTGCTGTTGTACACTTTGTGTTCTTTTATTCCAGACAAAAAAAAAGCTGCACACCGCCTTCAGATGAAAAAGAAATCAGGGAATTTGTATTAGGTATCACAACATTTCGACCCTAAGAACTTCTAAGACAACCTGATGATGAAGGTCTCGGGACCGAAACGTTGTGTTTCTGAATAAATACATTAAAACCTGATATATTTGCATTTGAAGACGGTGCGCGGGACTTTTTTCTACTACGTTTATCGGCCCTAGTTTGGTCCTCTCTTAGGCACCTGAGGCACTGTAGGTGTGCAAAAGGCTTGCTTTTCAGCGTTCTTTTATTCCACCGTGAGCTCAGTTTGCGTGTAACAGAGGTTTATCGAAGCCTCGGAGAAGGACGGACGGAAAAAGAGAAGGGGGGGCGGGTTTGGGCTGGGGGCAGGTGGTCTCTATTTTGCCAGCGTGGCTCTAGAACAGGGTAAACTCCTGCCTGTCACGTAGGATAGGAAGCCCCCCCCCCTCCCAGGTGTTTTGCGTTTTTTTTTTTTTTTTTTTGGAGGGGGGGGAGCAACAGCTGTGATCCCAGTCTGTCTGGGCAGGCTGCTGCGTTGAGAGACGGGAGGGAGGCAGGTGTGTTGCACTCTCTTGTCTCCAACCAACCAGCTCTGCCTTGTGGAGCTTGAGACCACGCAGAGCAGCGAGTCAAGCCTGATTTATACTTAGTCGCACGATGGGTGTCGCGTGCAGAAAACCGCAGATCTACAGGCTCATAACGCTTCGCCATGCGACACGTTTTGAGCCTGTAGATCTGCTATTTTCAGCATGTGACCACCGGCGCGCAGCGGAGTATACATGAAGCATCAAGCACCTTTAAAAGGGGAATACCGCTCTGTTTATATAACCATCATATGATATTCATATGCCTTATAGGACAGCAAAATATGAACAGCATTAACAACTGTATTGCAGCTAAATATCAGATAACATGGGCTCTACTCTGTGATACAGAGAATAAAGACTGTGAACTATAGAATATTCATACTGAACTTGTACACACACACACACACACACACACACACACACACACACACACACACACACACACACACACACACACACACACACACACACACACACACACACACACGCACGATATTATAATAGCGCTATTAGTTTAGTAGCAAAAAGCTTCAGTTACCACTTCCAATTAGCTCACTTTGGACATAAATGATAATTGTTTTCTGAGCGTTTTTCTGCTTTTTAGCAGATGGTGCGAATGGAGACCGACACCAAAGTATGACAATGACATGCATGAATACGATTGGTATTCTCCTTTTAAAGCTGTTCCTACTGGTGGGGAAATAAGGCAAACAAGCGCATTGTTTTTTTTTTCTTGTTTCGCAGAATGTTAAAAACACTAGGACTGCTGGTCAGATCCATGCATGAGGCTGTGCCTCAGAGTGCTGCTCTTGAGAAGTCTGTGAATACACAGACAGACACACACACACACACACACACACACACACACACACACACACACACACACACATATGCAACTCTAATATAGAGATACATGCTTGTACAGTATAGATTTACACATACTTACGTACACATGTTTTGGACGCAGCATTAAATCTAATGAAACTCAGATCTCCACCATACAGACAAGTGTGTGCTGAAGTAGTTCCAGACTGAGACACGAGAGTTTATTGTAATTTTCTCTTTGTTTCCACGCTTACCTTTTTTTTCCTCACACTTGTTTCTGATGTACAGCGCTAACGATGGACTCCACAGCGCCCTGCCCTGGTTCGATTCGGTATTGTGCCATGACCCGTTATGTTTAATAATGTACAGACACAAAAGGCGGGGATTTCTGTATTAGCAAGCACTGTGTATTCAACAGTATAGGCAGCAGAAATAGAAGCACCACAAATGTACAAAAAGAGAGAACTTCTTACCTCATTGTTTTTTTTTGTTTGTTTTCGTTGTTTCTGCTATTATTTTCTAATAATGGTGGCAGTGTGTGCCCTCTAATTTTTGTCTATTGCCTTGATCAGATGTCTACACATAAAGCCTATGATCATAGCAAAATTATTTATCACTGAATAAAACGAGGAAATGATGGATGTGTGTGATTTGGACACGGTCAGCCTGTATGGTTTGCTCTACTTTATATATAAAGGCATAAAAAGCATTTCTCAGCAGTAGTTTACTAGAGCTGACAATATGAGCCTGAAACAGTAGCCTAGATAATGCAGTTATAAATCTGAAAAGACGTGTTAATTTAACTTTAAAACGTGAATTATGACTAATGTTTAGAGAATATGTGTCCAATATGACTTGAGTTGTAACTGGCCCTGCTTTGAAATTATAAAGACTTTTGGGTTAACTTTACTACTAATCTAACGCAGTAACATCTGTTAACAGGTACCTGTCTCTGGGACATGTCCTATAAAGGTGGTTCTCAGGGTTTCTTGAGAGGGTTCCAAATGGACCCTTACAGGTCTGTAACTGAGAGTTATGGGGGTCCTTGAAATTACAAATGTTTGAGAACCACTGTCCTAAAATAACTACCCTCCTGCAGCTGCTTCATGGATTGTGAGTATAATATTCAGACACAAATCTACTGTTATTCAAGGGCAGCCGTTAATGGTGCATAATGAGGAAGGGCTATATCAGTGCTGTTCGGTATCCCTGTTAAATGCAAGTCATCTTCAGAGTTAAAGGGATATTACTCTTTGAAACATGTTTTGGGTCATTTTAACATCTACTCTGGCTTTTGTGAGCATCTCAGACAGTTGTTTGATTCAGTATTTAGATATTTGATTGATTCAAATAGGACAATATCAGTTACCAGAAGCAAGGACGGGTGTTTTCAATATATTATCTAACATTGTTATGTTAGATAATATATATAATATATTGTTTGTTGTTTGAAGTTGCAATGGGTTTGTATAGGAGGGGGTGGGTCTGATAAAATGAATATCAAATATCTAAATACTGAATCAAGCAACTTAAAAAACTGTCTGAGGTGCTCACAGAAGCCTGAGTAGACATTAAAATGACCCCAAACATGAAACAGGCCCCAAACAGAAAGTGAAATATCCCTTTAACCTATACCTGACAACCTGCCGTGTTTAAGTATGGTAAGCGACTTAGCTAGCTTTTTCTATGGACACTTGAGTAATGCTCTTCATATTGGTGTTAACTTACCTAGCAGTGACCTTAAACTCTATTTATTATGCCATGAGGGCATCCAATCAGTTGGAATTATTATTTTCAGCCGTCAGTGATTTGATTTGAATGCTGTTCACCTGTAAAGTAAAGAATTCACCATTTCACCATTTGAGCACTGACTGTGTTTTGTTTGTTTTGTTTGTTTGCTTTTGGGCAAAGACGGTGATAACACGCATGAATACCGAATCTGTAATTTGGGGATTGCTGCTCAATGAAGCATGGTTTTCTGGTTATTCCATGGTGGCATCCAATATGTTCATCTGGCTAGATTGCTCTATTGATTTGCTTCATGTGGCACTGTCCATGGCATTGGCAGCTAATTTCATTGTCGTCCTTCAATCGTCAGGATTTATTATTTTCTTTTACAAAAACATGCAATTTTCGGATTAACAGCCATGCATTTTCTTTTTCTCTTTTATGGACGGAGATGATTAAACATGCTCTTCCTACTGAGAACCATGTATTTTTTCAGTTCAACTATGACGGCAACGGTTACATTCTATGGCGTCTTTTGAAGATCTATCTTTCACATTAGCTTCAAGACAAGCTACAGTATGGTTCAGCAACTTCCTTCACCCAGAATATACCCATGTTGAACACACCCTTAGGTCTACATCAGATCTCAACTTTATTCTTAGAATACTTTTATTAACTACAACTCTCCATTAGTTTTGTGTGTGTGTGTTTGTGTGTGTGTGTGTGTGTGTGTGTGTGTGTGTGTGTGTGTGTGTGTGTGTGTGTGTGTGTGTGTGTGTGTGTGTGTGTGTGTGTGTGTGTGTGTGTGTGTGTGTGTGTGTGTGTAATTACAGCCACACGTCAAGACTGAATGCCGTGCATTTCTTGAAATGTCATTCCCCTTTGTGAATGAAAGTGGCCGAAGCAGGTGGCCTTGTGGTTAGAGTGTCCGCTCGGAGACTGGGAGGTCAGCTGAGTCATACCCAAGACTATAAAAATGCTACCCAGTGCCTCCCTGCTTGGCACGGATTGGGGGTGTACTTGAACATCAAGCTGCCTCATGCAACTGAAACAGGGGATAGGCCCTTGCTTGACCCATGAGTCACATGAGGCTACTGACTTTTACTTTACTTAGGCTACATTTTTGTGCGTCTGCAATATAATGCTACACAGCTGATGAATTTATTTAATCACAACTGTAAATTCCAACAAAGTGGTCTCTGACAGGAAGTAAAGTAAAGACCACGTTAATTGGGGAGCTATTTGAGTCTAGCTTTACACTGAGAGTAATAACCCACGTTGTACGTTGCAATGCCATTAGTACTGTAATGCCAAATCTATACTCCATTATTCGATGGATCTACAAGCTCACAACGTATCGTGATGTGAGCTTGTAGATCAGCTATTTTTTTTAGCACAGACAGCACTGTACCACAAAGTAGCTACCACGACCCCATCTGGAAATATTTTGTGCCAGGGCCCTGAGAAGATAAGATTTGTGTTAAATTATTCAAAATCTTCCCAAAATAGCAGATGTACAAGCTGCGAGCTTGTACATCTGGCTATTTTAGAATAGCCAAAGCAAAACAAATTATAAAGTGGTTGAAATAATTGTGATGCTATATTAACTAATTTTGCTGGGGATCCACTTTGAGAACCACTGAGCTATAAATCAGGCTCAAGTCAATCACTCCATTGGTGGACAGAGCAGGCCATTTATCACAGGCCAAGGGAAGTGGATCTCTCATCAATAGTCAAGTGCATCAATACAATCCTGTGACCATTACTGCTACACTGATACAATACAACTACCATCTATTATGTGACATTATACCATTTGGTAATTACGTCAAGTGCCTGTCTAATGTTTGTTAATTATTGTGTATTGTCTTGAAGAGCCATCGTTTATCACTCAGTCTCTATGCGGTGGCTCTTTGTTGTCTCATTTTAATTGAACTCCATGCCTGTCTATTATTTGGCCTGCTTCACCCTCATACACACTTTTACATTTCAGCCAGTCTCACAAACAACACCCGGCAGCTGCATTTACCCATCTATTGTCAGTGCCTGTTTGTTTTATTTATATCGTTGCTGTCAGGCAGAAACCTATTATCTCCATATTCTAACCTTTTGTGTTTTTTCGTAAATAAATGCCCTACTTGATCACACTACAGTGTCACACAAAAGCACCAAAAGTAGCAGATCCATAAGCTTGAAACGTGATGCGAAGCGACACGTTTTGAGATTGTAGATCTGCTACTGCTGCTAGATCTGCTACAGTTTTGGACATAAGAGGTTTCCTGTAAGTTTTTGATTGTTATCTATCTTTGTACAGTATTTTGTAGCCACGGGTAGGGGTGTCAGATATAAAGTTGTCCAGGAGGATTCACAGATGTGTGCTAGTCTTGATTTAGTCAGGCCTCTTTGAGAATCTGCAGATCCTTAATAGTGAGTTAGTGGAGGCCTGATCAATACTGACAGTCCAGATGGAAGAGAGGCCAACAGCTTGGTTATGACAAACCAACCAGTCTATTTCACACCTATTAATTCAACTGAATAACATGTGCTTCTCTCTCTGTGATGAGAAAGGCACTCTACACACATTGACTTTGGTGTTTGTTTGTTTGTGTGTGTGTGTGTGTGTGTGTGTGTGTGTGTGTGTGTGTGTGTGTGTGTGTGTGTGTGTGTGTGTGTGTGTGTGCTTAATTGCTCTCAATTAAGCTTTTGGTATGTTCATTAAGAATTTAAATGAGCAGTTGCAAGGCTGAGTTATAAAGTGTTATTGGCTGGTTGGTAATAGATTGGACAAAGAGCTGTTTTGGGATTGATTGCTCACCATTCAGGGAGCGATTATATCTAATTAATGGCCTCATAAGTGTGAATGCGACCATATCGAAGCCTAATAAGTCACACCATAGTTGCAATGCATCACAATGGACTTTTTTTCGCCATTAGATGATGCATTATAGGACTTTATCATTGAGCAATGGATCTCTCATTAATTGTAATTGAATTGTCTATCATTTCATAGTTAGCCATCAATTTACGTGTTCAACCAGGACTGGGAAAAAAATCTTTTAAGTTCAAATCTACCCTGAAGCAGAAGGCTATGCCTGGGAAAGGAGGAGAGTTAATTCAGTATATTATATACAACTGGTTTCACTCACCCTGGGGACAGTTTGTCATGCATAACGACAAACTGCTCTGGACTTAATAGTTGCTTAATGGCACAGGCTTGATAAAATAATACAGTTTTTGTGTTTTGAATCCGTCTAGCCTTCTGTAATCATAATCTGGTTTTGTGGTGATCACATTGCTACTGTATTTATGATACTTTTTTACAATTAATGTGTTTATTTTTTGGCTTTTGATTTAAGTAAGTAAACTTACTGCTTTCGGCAAAAATACATTTCACCTCCACATCTCTACCAATGTAATTAAGTACATTTATAAAAAATCAAAACAAAAAAGCAGTAAATAATTAATCGGAAATATTGCAGGATATGTTGATGCTTTCTCACCATTTGCAAATGTACAGTATGCACAGTGTGTTGTTTTTATGGGTTACAGTGTAGTGTCCTGCTGCCCACTAAGATAGATTATTATGTCAGTGCTGCTGCCAAAGTGCACTTAGATGGAAATATGGTTGCCATCTGTTCATCTGATGCTGTTCCAACCTTCTATTCCACCTGAAGAGAAGAGGGGCCTGGGCTGAGAGAGGAACTACTGGAATCAATGCCACGTTTTGCCTGCAAAATATCAGACACAAATATAACAATTTCACCACAAATGACCCCTGCCCGTTCCTTCAAGAAGCCTAGTCTATACGCCTGGCTGTCTGTCTGTTTTGTTTCTCTGTCTGCTAGTCTGTCTGTTTATCAGATATCTAGTGTGGAATCTAAGATATCAAATGTGTTTTAGTAGTGCATGCTTTTCTTTGTATCATATTCACATTATTTTTCTTAACCAAAACAAACAAACAAACAAACAAACAAACAAACAAACAATAAAACCCTATAATAGAGAGCCTAGAGGTCAGGAATGCAGGTTGTCTTTTAGGTCAGGGGTCTTCATCGTTTTTTCAGGTCAAGGACCCCTTAGCTGAACCACATATTGTATACAATTGTGTTTCAGATCAAACTTTTTAATAGATTTCATAGATAGCTTCATAGACTTGTTTGACAGCACTATCATTGTGCTCATGTTAATGTGTAAATCCTCAATAATACATTTGATTGGTCTGCTCTTTTTTCCTCTCCTTCTTTGCCAAAAATAGCCGATCTTCAAGCTCACAACACTGAGGCATTGTGTGCTTGTAGATCTGCTATTTTCGGCTAATGTTCCATTCAGAATAGTGATGGGTTCAAGTGGTTAATGTAAAAGAATAAAATAAAAAGTTCACAACACACAAAGATTTGGTGGACCCCTTGGTAGCAACTCTGAGGACCCCCTATGGGTCCCGGACCCCCTGTTGTCTGTTGAAGACCCCTGTTTTAGGCTGCTCTTTACCAAACGTGCGCCCTCGTGTGTCTGTTTGCAGAATTGCTCCGTTTCCTTGGCGATAGATCAACAGCGAGGACATTAGATTATGCTGAGCCTACATTTACACTTCAGGAGGATCAAAAAACAAAGTGCTCAAAGTGGAAGATCACCATTATCAACGAACGTCGAGTCGCATGAAATGACGGTGTGGGTAACTGCTTTATAGCCGTTGATCACTCGAAACTTGACCCGGTAAAAATACAATTATATTAATCGATAGAGAATACGAATAGATTCGTTATGTTGAACATTCATTCACTATGTTGACTATTTCACCAACCAAGAATGGTTTCTGGAAACGTTGCACAATTAAGTCCTCCTCCTAATTGGAAGGAAGCCTCTAGTCTGTGGGATATATTATTGTAGGCCTACCAAACCTCTGCTTCAGTGGTGGACAAAGTAGGCTACTCACATTTTAGGTAAAAGTATACCGCAATGTAGAAATTCTCTATTACAGGTAAAAGTCCGGAATTCAAAATGTACTTGAATAAAAGTACAAAAGTATTGCTATCAAAATGTACTTAAAGGTGTAGTGAAATGAAAAATATGTTTTTCACACTTTTAGAGCCAATCAGAAGGTCCCATCCCTTCAGGCTATGGGACGTTGGATCTCAAATTCTCAATCACTTGGCTAGTGTTTGTTTACAAGTGAGAGACGGACAGTGAAGCACGTTTGCTACTACCTGGCTTATTTCTAACCTATAATGTTTTCAGATACATATTTTAGTGTGCAGATGAAGTTTAAAATGAGTAATACACTCATTTTCAATGAGATTCAAAACGGAGTATCTCTGTAATTAAAATCAGCTGTGTTTGAAGAACGTGCAGCTATGGGAATCAAACAGGTGCATGTAATCAAGATTCATTTATTGTCATGAAGGCTGCGTTATGTCATCACGCAGCACGTTTTCGTTTACAGGAAATAATTAAGATTGGCTTTTTAGGGACTTTAGATGTAAAAATACACATTTTTTTTTTTCCTTTTCTTTTTTTTTGGCATCTATTGTTAGGTATGCCCATATGGGATGACCACGGATATGCTCTAAAAGTGTGAAAAACATATTTTTCATTTCACTACACCTTTAAAGTACCAAAAATACAAAGTACTCATTATGCAGGATGTGGGGATGTCCCATTTCACAAGTTTTTACAAATCTTTTGAAAAAAGCAGATCTACAAGCTCAGCTCACAATGCATTGTGAGCTTGTAGATCGGCTATTTTCAAATGGCCGAAATATATATAGGGTTGAAGTGGGTATGTTTTGTAATAATCAAAATCTACAAAGTAACGTGTAGGCCCTAACTAAAGTTTTCAAATAATTGTAGTGGATTACAAGTATAATATTTGCCTCTGAGATGTGTTGGAGTAGAAGTAAAAGCACAGAAAATTGGAAATGTGGAATTGGAAAGTAAAAATACCTAAAATGTGTACTTAGAGGTGCTGTACTTGATTAAATGTACTTAGTGACTTTACACCACTGCTTTGCTTCTATTAGTTGGTTGGTTTGTAGGAGAGATGGAGCAAGACAACGAGAGTTCGCTCAGTGAGAGCCCTGCTTTGGAGAACCTTGATGCACCATTAACAGATAATGATCCAACTGTCATCATCTGTGTCAATCATCAAGATGTACTGGTGAGAAGAGAAATTAACATCATTAGGCTTATAGGACAACAGATCAAGTATAATAAGGATATAATAACGGTTGGATCCCCCCCTGTGAGATTGGCAATGTCACTATCCATCTGGACTATATTACATTGCCAGAAGAGTGTGTGTGTGTGTGTGTGTGTGTGAGAGAGAGAGAGTGCGTGCGTGCGTGGAGATTAGAAGTGATATCTTGGTGCTGTATATCTTGTGTGTAACTTCAGCAAACGGAGAAGCTACCAAATCAGTCCAGTGAGTTGAAGAGTTCATCCGATTGGCTGCAGTATCACAGTCTGCACATGCCTGAGCAACTCTCACAGCACACTGCCAAAATCATGTAAGTGTCATGTAAGTGTGTGTGTGTGCGCGTGTGTGCGCGTGTGTGCGTGTGTGTGTGTGCGTGTGTGTGTGTGTGTGTGCGTGTGCGTTGGTGTGTGTGCGTGTGCGTTGGTGTGTGTGTGTGCGTGCGTTCGTGCGTACGTGCGTGCGTGCGTGCGTGCGTGTGTGCGCGTGTTTAGCATGCCTGATTGCCATGGCTGCAGTAATATCACTGCAGTGACAGTGTTACTACTGTAATACACAGGTCATATTTATCAGTACATCTTTACTGCTTGTCTTGTGTCCTACTCTTGTGTGTGAGCTTTGTTGTGCGGCCAGACTTCAGGTGGACGGAGGAGCATCTGGACAGCAGCAGATCAGCTCTGAGGCAGTCAGTGAGTTGGAGTTTAAGCTCTACCAGTAAGTACTGTTGAAACTCCGCCTGCACAGCACACCCAAAACACGAACCTGGCGTCCCTACTTGGGGAATTCAAACATTTTCAGAAATGATCAAACATTGTCACACATTTTCAAAAAGAGAAGAACAGAGTAAGAACAGAGTAAAAAAACTAAAACAAGGTGTGTGCACACTGGGAGCATGAGAGTTGAATTATTAAACAGAATAATATGTGTTGTGGGCTTGTGAAACCATCTGTTGTGAGATATTTTTCCTTTTTTTTAAATAATGTTGGTAGTTTTCGGATAATTGCCTGAAATGTTTTTTTTTTTTAAATGTTGCTGCCTTTAATGACATGCCTAAAAGGATGCCAGGTTGAAAGTGGCTATAAGTGCTTTAAGCTCTACCAGTAAGTACGGCGATAACACCTGCACACCCAAATCACACTCCCACACACTACAGGAATGTAGCAGACATCTGCTGTCACTTACGCGTACCCATTTATGCACACATATGGTATGCATTCTGAGCACCAACACACGTGCACAAGCACCACAGGTCTGCCGTCATGTACGGCAAACACAGCTGCACTGGCCTTGCTTTGGTAGGCTGCACCTGTGACTTGCACCTGCTGCTTCTCCACAATACTCTGAAATGATGTTCTCTGGACTGTGTCACAGGATGATTGAATTGTACCATGGCAGAATACGATGGCTCAACCAAGGGAGCAGGAAGGTACAGTAGTACACGGGTTCTCAACCAGTGGGCCGGGGACAAATGGTGGGCCGTAAGGGTATTGCAAGTAGGCCCCCAAATAATTGGCAAAACTCAGCGATTTTAATAATAATATAACATTGATAATATTTAAAAGTGATACCAATAAATAAGAACTTAAAGTATGCTACGTTAATTCCATTCCGACATGGCCTCATGCCCCCATGTGATCATAATACATTTGTTCATTCTTAAAGTGATAGTTCACCCCCAAAATTACTTGTTTTCTATCGATTAGTCACCCCATGGAGACTTGAATTCATGGATATTTTTTAGTTTTTGTCGCATTCCTAATCCAATAATTTGATGACGGCAGCGGTTCCGGTAGGAGACACAAAGAGTCTCCTTTGTGTCTCCTACCGGAACCAGCGGTTCCAGCGGACCGGATCAAATTATTGGCTTAGGAATGTGACAAAAAAAAAGAAGTTTTGGGTAAGCTATCCCTTTAATGTTGAACTTTGGTAGAATTTGGGTTGTACAGTATTGCTACTTGGATATAAGTCCAAATCTTGTCCTTCATCTTTATCTGTTGCTTCTGTGATGTGTTATTCAGGAACCGAAGTAGTGATTCCATTTCCATATGGTAAAATACGTACATCTCAAAATTATTATTTTTTGCATGGAAATGAACGCAAGCAAAGTGGCTAAAGATGATAACATGTGGACTTCTATCATGCCCAGCAGTTCAAGATTGTTTTAAAAATGAACGCAGATTCTTCTGTATGAATCAGGTATTTGGAGTGATCCAAGGTTCCAGAGTGGGACTGATTATTGACAGCTCTGATGCTAACTGTACCGAAGTCAGACTGCAGGAGCTACAGAGGAACCTTCAGGTCAGTGGCAGGGTGTCACTAACCCTAACCGAACACAACCTCATTAGCTTCTGTACTGTTCTTAGTAGCTAACTGTTCTTGACAAGTTTATTTGTGCCAATGGCGTGTGCGTGTGTGTGCGTGCTCGTGTGTGTGTGTGTGTGTGTGTGTGTGTATGTGTGTGCGTGTGCGCGTGTGTGCGTGTGTGCGTGTGTGCGTGCGTGCGTGCGTGCGTGCGTGTGTGTGTGGCGTGTGTATGTGTGTGGGTACGTGTGTGCGTGTGTCCCAGTGCCTTATAGAGGAGCAGCTCAGCACCAAAAAGCAGCTTTACCTGATGTCCTTTGGCTCAGACCACAGCAGCCTGTGGGACAGTCCCAAGGACATCAATGCCTCCAGGTGAGACCAACAGGTCACCATTCAAATTAGGTCAAAGGTCTCTCTCTATCCCAATCATCCTATATGCAACATTATAGTACCAGGCTTTGATTTGTCCTAAAAAATACAGAATGTTATGTTGTTGTTTGGTTTGAAGTGATCATCACAAAAATGATAAGTTGTGACAAATGTAAACATAACACCCTACACCTGCATCGGTGGGTTAACAATAACAAGGTACTTGTGGTCACAGCACAAAACGTACACAAAGTTAGTACTCAATTGTTAATCCCTCAAAGATGCTCTCCAAAACAACGATTTTGGCGACGTGTTCTAAGTGGTTTGGCTGCGTAATGGAACATAGCCTTCAAACAGTGGACTCTTTCAAAAAAGAAAGTCCACAGTGTGGTTTCTTTCCTTGCCTAGCTTTGTGCCTTTATCACATGCGTTCAATCAGTCACATCTCCGCACAAAAGCCCACTAAAAGTTGTGTCATTCATCACTCTCCGGATATTATTGCTGACACATATCCCTTTAAGTGTTATGTCACGATGAAAGCCCCTATTATTCATCAGACGGTCTTATGATATCCTTAAGAGGCTTCTAGTCACTTTAGCTTACGTTCTTTGTTGATGTCCATGGACTCTGAATGTTGATCTACCAGTAGGAGCTGGAGGGGAGGCTGCAGGCGTTGTAGTCTCACGACCCACAGAGCAGCGTGCAGGCCAGTGTTTATTTCTGCTACGGCCCTTGGTTTATTTTTATTAGGGTATTAATGTCTATTTTGATATGCCTCTTGTGTTATTTTAGATGAGTCACTGGGGAATGTGTGGGCACATTTGAGAACACTTTGTGCCTGTGTGAAGAGAGACACAGAACACATGCACACACAGTCACACACACACACACACACACACACACACACACACACACACACACACACACACACACACACACACACACACACACACACACACACACACACACACACACACACACACACACACACACACACACACACACACACACACACACACACACACAGCTAAATGTGGGAAAAAACTGAAACAGCTACTGTGTTCTATCTGTAGTAAATATCAGTGCCAAAAAAAAGGAGATAAAAATAGAATATCCGAGTCCAAGTGATTGTCTGTTGTGTAAATCGTGATATTGCTTTGCAAGGATTACATGAACGTTCAGTCCATCAAAATGTCTCTCGCAGCAAACCGCATAATGAGCTTTATATTGAATGCATCCCTGTGACTATCCAGTTTCTGCATATTTTATCCTACTGCTTGGTCTGTGGCCTTGTCTACCATTTGTCTTCCCTCAGACTACAAGAGGCCCATGGCTGGATTAGAGAGCTGAGACCCATGGGAAACTGCAATCTACTCCAGGCCCTTCAGAGAGGTCTGGAGCTGGGACGCTCTCAGCTTGACTCCTTGGTCATCATCCTGGGATCCAGGTCAAGATCTATCTGGCCTCCCTAACACTGTGTATTTTGTACAAAATGCTTTCTCATGCGTAACCTGCGTTTTTAGCTCATAACCTTCGTAGCTACCAACAATCGACTGATTTAGATAACAATGGCCACCTTTGCATACAACCATGTTTCCTTTCTTGCTCCAGGACTGAGCAGACACCAGACGCCATCGCAGAGTACGCGGAGCAGTGCATGCTGGGACAGGAGTTGTCAGTCCATGTGGTGTCTTACTGCAGCAGCAGTGCCACTGTGAGTGGAAACAAAAATAAACATTTGAATCATGTGAATCTCAGGATCCACATGGGAACGACGTGGCTGGGATATGGATCTCAGACTCATGTGGCCAGCCTGTAATGTATTACATTAGTCGTCTATGACTATGATAGATCTATGACCTATGAATTCCATGATAAAATTCATGTTAAATATTTCAAAAAGTATAATGCATGAGAAAAAGTTAGCCTACTGGCTGGGTGCATAAGGGAGTTGGCATTGATGGGTCCAGCAGTTTGCACGCAATGAAAATATTGTATCCACTGCTTGATTTATTGAATACTTTATTAACAAGATTGTTAACAGTACAGTACATGTAATGCAGTCAAAAGTTGTTAAAAGGATAACAGAAAAAGCCCTGGTGGGCTTGTTTCCATTGTGGGCCATTGTAATCAATTCATCAGTAAGACATACAATACATACATTACATAACGGTAAAAGGCTCCAGCAGCAGTTGTAATTTGAGTTCAGCCATGATTTTAAATTAGTTTAGGTTAGCTTTCTATGAATGATTTACTGTGGTTCTGTTTCAAATAGAGCACTGTAAAGAGACTCACTGACGTGACCCATGGCCGTTACCACATCGTCACTGCTTCACTGGTAAATACCATAGTTGTGTGTGCACGTGCACGTGCATAATGTGGCATGTGTTAAAAGAATGTTGAACATATCCTCTCATCTTTGTCTGCCCTCTTGGGCTGTCCTCAACTAAAAACATTCTTAGTTGACTAATAGTCCTAGGAATGTGTCGACTAATCTATTATCTTACTTCATCAACAATTGAATTACAATTAATTATTAAAAGTATTACATTACAATCATGCAGAGACCAGCCCTTTTTCTGTTGGTGACGTTGAGAACTGAACATTATTATGTTGATTGCACAATGGCCACTGGCTAATGGACTATAGACTGGTAGAATTAATAATTATATTTAGAGTTGCTCGTCATTTTTCAAAACAAATGTCATTCAGCATTGAAAAAAAAGCATAAAAATGAGTAATTAACTGACAGTCTTAGTCAACTAAGACCAAAACAGCCGATTAATCTGTTTGCGGGTGTTTGTGTGTGTGTGCGTGTGCGTGTGTGTGTGTGTGTGTGTGTGTGTGTGTGTGTGTGTGTGTGTGTGTGTGTGTGTGTGTGTGTGTGTGTGTGCGTGTGTGTGTGTGTGTGTGTGTGTGTCAGTGTGTAGTAGATGACAGTACAGATGTCAGTGTGCTACGGCAGGAGATCCAGGTTGCTAGGGACCTGCTGAGCCAGACCGAGGCCCTGCGTCAGGGACATCTGGAGGACATGATGACAGTCCTGGAGGACATGACAGTCTCTGGCACAGATGAGGAGGTGACTGTTCTCTCTCTCTCTCTCTCTCTCTCTCTCTCTCTCTCTCTCTCTCTCTCACCACACTCACCATTTTGCTAAGCATTAACATTTACACCCCTCCTGCTGTAATCCTCTGCATCAATTTAACCACTTAAGACCTACGTACATACTGTACTTTGTTATACGAGGAATAGCTAAAATACCAGATCTACAAGTGAACTTGTAGATCTGCTATTTCCTCTATTTTTGAATTCTTTAGAAATGTTTTGGAATGATTTTCGTAAAAAGGATCACAGTTTAACACTGAATGATGTTTCGACACTCTCTCAGAGGTTAAAGGACAACTTTGTTTTTTTACAACCAATGTTTATGTTTTAGATTGTAATTAAAGTAAATAAAAGATGAGTGTTAAATTTTTTTAATTTACTGCTTTCTATAGTTTTAGCAATTTTCACAATCTTTTTTACAGTGTTTTCACAGTGGGCGGGGGCATTCTGTCCGGTGGCTAAATATGTATTTTTTTAACACATTAACCCGGCGTTTTCTTTATTATTATTTACAGGAGCTCTTCTAGCCCCCAATAACTCACATCTGGCCATCTCAGACAGCCGGACCTTTTTTATTGTGTAAAAAAGGCATATTTAGCCACCGGACAGAATGCCCCCGCCCACTGTAAAAAATATCGCAAAAAATGCTAAAACTATAGAAAGCAGTAAATGAAAAAAAAATTACACTCATCATTTATTTACTTTAATTACAAGCTAAAATATAAACCTTGGTTGTAAAAAACCAAAGTTGTCCTTTAAGTCAACGTTGAGGATTTTACTGTGCATGGGACACAACTGTTAGTTTTATTTCAACTTCTTGTTCGACAGCTGCAGATTTCTGCAGAGCTTGAAGACCTTTCACTGCTGCTCCCGTGCCCTGAGCCAGCCAATCACAGCTGTCTCCTGAATATAAAGCCATCAGGTGTCCAAGATATCTGCTCAGCAGATTGGCTCCGTAGCAATGGATTGAAAGGTAAACTGCCAAGTATTGATTCCCTGCATGCCTCTGGGGCTTAACGAGAACAGGCTTGGGGAAAAAACGTTATTTGTCGAATTCTGCTAAAATCTTCTTCAGGTTCACTGCACACGTTGCTTTTCAGCCATATGAATATACTGTACAGTATATAAAAAAAACACTGACTGTGGAGATTAAAGAAACTGACTATGTTAGCAAATCACTGAACTAGACCAATAGAACAATGTGAATATTATATGAAGTATAATAAGTATAATCCAGTGTGAAGATTGTTATTGCTTAGGAAATGCTAATTTATTGATATGCAAATGTATTGATTAACTGATTGATTGGTAGGGAGAAACGAAGGTAGATAGACAGACAGACAGACAGACAGACAGACAGACAGGCAGGCAGGCAGGCAGACAGACAGACAGACAGACAGACAGACAGACAGACAGACAGACAGACAGACAGACAGACAGAGATTATATAAGACACTGTTGCATTGTTTTTCACATCATATTTTTCATTCTCTCTGTGCCCTAGCTAAGAGACTAGGACTGTACCAGGTTCTGTCTCCTAATGCTTACTCCCCCGTGGAACAGTTTGTGCCCATTCTCAACAAAACAGTCACGTCCACAGTCCACGAGGTACCATCAGATGTGATTTCTGTTCTCCTCTTTGTTCTTCCTCTGTTATCTCTTCTTGAAACATCACAGCAATCATCCCCGTCAATGTCAGTTTTCTTCTCCCAGTGAGTTACTGGCTATGTTCTTCTCCAATCAGCTGTGAGCAGGCAGGAAACAAATGAAAACGTTTTTTGTTCACTCACCACAGGAACAGATTTATTCCACTGCTTTCAATATTTTACCAGCCATGCAGATTTCAATTTTATAATATAAAAGAAACACCCCAGATGGTGTTTGGCCTCCTGCTACCGCGGCTGAGTGGTTCTCAACATTATTTACCAGTGTACCCCTGCAACAATATAATTTCAGCTGAGTGCCCCCTTAACCAGCACAAAACATTCTTTGTCCTTGTTTTCAGTTGTGCGTTTTAACCACCTATCATTTTTTATTTTTTTTTCTGTCTTTAATATTCAGAAATCCCTCAGGTCAGGTCAAAAAATAATACAGCAAGCTTGCTGGACACTTGTTTTTTATTGGTTGGTTGTTGAGGTATATTGGTTGCATTGAAATGGCATATGGCATATAAAAGATTTTTCTAATGTGTATCCTAGTTTTCAGATTTAACTGACTTTATGAAGGTGAAAAAACACATAAATAGCATTATACAAAAGACCACATAAAACAAACACACAAAAATACCTCAAAATTGTATTTAAGTTCAGTACTTGAATAAATGTACTAGTTACTATCCACCACTGCTATAGAGTACCCTACTTACTTACCCTGCTTCCTTCAGTCTTTAGCCTAATTTATACTCATGTCATACGGCTGTGTCGCTTTGATGAAAATAACTCACTTTCATGCGAAAGCCAAGTGTACTTGGAAGTCTGTGATTTTCATTGAGTGACATTGTGTCGCACAATGAAGCCTTTACCGTGTCCTCATTTCCCCCCCCCATCTCATTGTTTCAGTCCAGTTTGTGTTAAAGCTTCTCTTTTATTCTCTTTAATTATTTATTAACTGTAGATGAGGAAAGGGAAGCAAAATCCAGTGGGTTTTAGACAGAGAGAGCCTAATCAACATTTTTATTCTATTAAAAAAATGATTAGTTTTATTATAAAAATTAAAGACTTTAGCTGAGATTCACTTCTTTTATTTTATTTTGCTACATCATGCTAATGCAATTCAGCCTAGAGCCTTCATTTGAGCGTCATAAAAACATGGTACAAAGCCTCTTTTAACCACTCAATGGACGCAGCCGCCCTGTTCTTTTCTGTCGCCATATTACTTTGAATGGTGTCTTCAAGCTCAATAGGCAAACATAGAAACATCGAGTTGTGATGCGACTCGTGAGTTTGTAGATCAGCTATTTTCACAGAGCGACACTGCGTAAAAAGGTGTTCTGCATTGTCCTTCAAAGTCCAAAATTTCAGAGAACCAGGGTTACGAGTAAAATGATTAGGCATAAAGCAACCAGTATATTTTTGAAGCACTGCTATTTCCACTCATCTGATGTTTTACTGACTGAGCACCTGTACCTGCTCTACATTTTAACTTTTATCTTTGTTTGTAAAGGTTCCTTTATTTATATGACTGTCGGCACTGCAAACACCATTTCTATTTATGGACAGGGGAACTTGGTGAAAATAACATTTATATAATAGGGTTATTATTCTTTGAATCTTTTTTCATCTGTTGTGCTCTCTGCTTCGAACCACTTTCAAGAAACCAACATAATTAACAGATGGATGGGGAAGAGAAATCGGTTGCTGATGATGACACAAACATTCATTATTTATATTTATTTGATCTGACAAGATTACCAAGGAAAACAACTCTGCTAAATGCTATTTATTTATTTGTCCTATTGTTTTGAACATATGTTCCAGTGATAAATATGGACAACGTTTTCAAATCTTGCCTCTTCGTCAGGTCAAACTTGAGATTTGTGTCACACCCACATGAATAGAAACCTAAAGGTCACGTCATTAATGGGTGGACGTACACTATGGAGTCATAATACATCTCACAGTCAAATTACAAATACAGTGCTATACATTTATATGGATTTATGAGGCACAAGTGAAAAACATGATTAGCTTAATCTACTTAATCAACTAGATTCAGATAACCGGGCATAGCTTATAGTGAAAAACGGAACTGTATAGAGGTGATCCTTATTCATGCCTTCATGCTTTTTGTAGACATAATGTCCAATGTATAAACCCAAAGGGATTTGTACTGTAACAACAGTCTACGAATGTCTCATACTTGTCTGGGACATTTTACATGTTCAATCCCCTGATATTTTAGAGATACCATACAGTGTCTGGCCGACATAGTATGCAGGTTCTGTTCTTTCGTAATAATCATATCGTATCCTAACCCAGCACATTGACAAGTGACACTTTTTCATCCTTTCGTTTTTGGCCGCCTACCCAGAAAGCCATGGTGCAGTTTGAATGGCATGACGGAACAGTGAAGAATCTTCACGTGGACCTGCCGTGTATTTTTAACTACCAGGTGTGTGTGTATGAACGTACGACCGTGACGTGTCCCCATCACCTGGATTGTTTTGTTTTGTTCCTCACCCCCATAACGCTCATTCACCGTACCTTTTGTTTCCTTCCACTCTCATTTTCTCTCACCTGTCTCTCCTCCATATCTCTCTCTCTCTTTCCCTGTCTCTCTCTTCAGAAGCAGCTCCAGGCAGTGGTGTGTGTGTTGGAGAGGAGGGTGCAGTGGCTGAGCTGTGGAAGCAGGCAGATCTGGGGTGCAGTGTGCGAGAAGAGGTAGTGTAGAATAGAAGCCAGAGGCTTCTAGTGTATCTATCCATCCATCCATCCATCTAGTATCTATCCACCCTTCCTGTCTTGCTTCCCCTTCATCCTGTCTTCCTCTCTCTATATCTCTATTTCCATAGGGTCCAGATAGTGGTTGATATGTCATTGATGAGCTCTAGCCTTTCTCTACCAATTGACCTGTTCCTCAGGAGACTACTGGAAGAGCAACTGTCCAACAAACACAGTTTCAACATTATCACGTAAGCAACACACACACACACACACACACACACACACACACACACACACACACACACACACACACACACACACACACACACACACACACACACACACACACACACACACATTACGGTCATTTAGCAGACGCTTTTATCCAAAGCGACAATAAGTGCATTCAACATAGGAAGGGAACGAAACTACTTATCACCAGAAGTATTAAGTGCATTCTCTTCTAAAACAAGCAACTAAGAGTATACCTAGCGCTAACGTAAAAGTGCAATATATCAGCTACCTACTTTCATAAACAGATGAGACAAAATAGGACAATCAAATGAGCAAGAGCTAAAACAAATAAGTGTATCGAATAAACAAGATCCAATAAAATAAAACAAGAGTTCGTACAACTAGTTAACAACAAGTAGGCAAGGCGAAGAGGAAGGATAGTGTTTCCTGAAGAGGTGGGTTTTCATCCTGCGGCGAAAGATGGGCAGTGACTCTGCTGTCCTGACATCAGTGGGGAGTTCATTCCACCACTTTGGGGCCAGAACAGAAAAAAAAGCTGTGTCCGTGTAGATTGGCCAAAAGGACCACTGAGCGAGGAGGCAACCAATCGGCCCTTGGCGCACACACACACACACACACACACACACACACACACACACACACACACACACACACACACACACACACACACACACACACACACACACACACACACACACACACACACACACACACACACACACACACACACACACACACACACACTCACCCACACCCACACCCACACCCACACACTCTCTCTCTCTCTCTCTCTCTCTCTCTCTCTCTCTCTCTCTCTCTCTCTCTCTCTCTCTCTCTCTCTCTCTCTCTCTCTCTCTCTCTCTCTCTCTCTCTCTCTCTCTCTCTCTCTCTCTCTCTCTCTCTCTCTCTCTCTCTCTCTCTCTCTCTCTCTCTCTCTCTCTCTCTCACACACACACAAGCACTGTGTCTAATTGTAGATCCCGTGTCTATAAAACAGTTAAAACCTCATCTTGCTCGATGAAGGATAATTGAAGCCTTGCTTGCTTCACATCCCCTCCGCCCCGCTTCATCAAGCGTGATCTGGTTAGGTTGTGCGTAACGTCACTCTAATTGATTTAGCTTAAAATCCCCTCATTGCATCAGCATCCCTAGCTGCTCTTTGAAAGCATGACCTCAGAGAGCCTTTTCCCAAAGTTGCCACGACATGAGAGGACTAATCACCTTCAACAACAACAACAACGATAACAACACCAAAACGGACATCAACAACATGAGATGAGATGACTAATTTACCTCATCACTAACAACAACAACAACAACAACAACACCTACGTGATATGGGATGTCTAAACCACTTTACTCACTTCAACAAGTATAGTAAACCTGCAGACGTCAAAGTTATATGTGGCAGCCTCACAATTTACCCTAGGGATATTAAAAACAAGTATAGGTTTATTATTGATGAAGGGATATTTACAGATCCCATACGCAACTATAGTGATTTCCTGATGGAATTATTGCATGAACTGTATTGTTGCATGTGACCATGTTGCAGAATATCTAGACTAGTGGTTCACAAAGTGGGGTCCAGGGCCCTGTGGCGTTTCCAAATGGACCTTTACAGGTCTGTAACTCCTTATAAGGGGGTCCATAAAATGAAAAAGTTTGAGAACATGTAATAACATATCTTTGGTTCACCGGTGGATGAATGGATAATGCGCCTACGGTATGGTTGCTACATCCATACTGTAGTTTCCAGCAGAAGCCATGTGTTGCACATCTTACCCCCTCAGATTCCTGTCTCTCTGCACTCTCTTATTGAAATAAAGCAGAAATGGCCTAAAAGCCTTTGAAAAACAAAAGAAAAAAAAATTAAAACAATGCACTGGTATAACCCAAAGTATCACTGAATAATATGATGTGCACAAATTTGTTTTCACATCATTAATTCCCTCACTCATCTACCAATAATTGTAGGGTTTCTTAATGTTTCAGTTGTTTAGCACACTTCAACAGTGAGCAGCTCTGTTTTCCAGATGCCATCTGTTCCACCGTCATTCTGCCTCTTTGTTTTATTTGCATCTCGCATCCCTTGACAGTCAGATGCTGTCCTAGAAACAATAGATCATTCATGTGTATACCCAAAATTGAATTGCACTTTCACTGTTTTACTTTTCATCTCTCATAAAAGAATCAATTGTTTTTGTTTGTTTTTCTCTGCATTCTCCTTTGATGTTCGGGCGTGCCTTTGAGATCTTGGTCGTCAATCTTGACGCTTCTCCATTGTGCTGCGTTCCATCATTGTGACAGGTTTGGTTCCAGCGTAACAATGTGGAGAGAAAGGATGGCTCCCCCTACCCCAGAAAACCTTGGAGATGCTTGGCAGTAAGGCCGTCTGGAGTCTGTGTGCGCATGTGGCTATGGCTGCTGTGTGATTCTGTCAGGTGTCTGCTTTTGAGAGCTCTTCTCTCCTTCTCCCTCTTTCCTTCTCTGTGTCAACGTCAGATCTGCTCTGGCACAGCCCTCAGCTGTCAGAGAGACCGGTGTTCACATGCTGCCTAGTCAAAACGCACAGCACACAACTCTAAAAAACCATCTGCCGTCAAAAATGATACTCAAATAAAACTTTTGAACAGAGTTTGCAGTTGTACATGTACGGTATGTGCGTGTGTGTGCGCGTGTGTGTGTATATTACTCTTACCTTTGTGTAGGAATATAAATAATACATTTTTGTTCTTATTAGTTGCTGTTTTGTCATGGGATTAATCGAATTAGCTTCAGTCTAATATTATATTAATACATTATTAGCCAAAAGCATTGGACTGATGTAGTTTATCAGTGGCACCTGATACCTCCATTACCTCCAATGTGGACCTTATTTCAACATGTCTCTCCAGATGGTTCCAGAGCGTCCAGTATTCAGGCAACAGGACCACTCTGGATGGTCTGAGACAGGCACTAGCTGGGACCCTTCATGACAACAGTGGATCTGGTACATCCTCTGATCATCTCACACAGGGTGTCTACCTCTTCACCAGCGGGCTGCCTGTCCAAGAAATGGTGAGAAACTGACCGGCCAGTCACAACACACAAATGATTATCTGTCTGTCGTCGCTGTCAGGTGGACAACTTTTTTTTTTTAAAGAAAGAAGAAAGAACCTGTGTTCCAGTGAATCCAATGTAGTTATTATTTGGTCACAGGCTCTTGTTAATACTTTATATTGGTTAAATATTTATAAAAACCCACAGACAGACTGAACCGCTTTCAATTTGGCCTCCCTATTTCTACAGTCATTATAGGCAAATGTTCAAAGACGTAATTTTGTTTTGTCGCATTGTAATGTAATGTGAGGTTGTAGATCTGTTATTTTTTGCAATTTTGATGTGACACTGTCATACAATGAAGTATAAAGTATATGATTTATTTATGAAGGTTTCTGCCCAACAGCGACGATATACTCACAGCCTGATGCAGGCTGACTGTGGCCATGAGTAAGAGAAGACAACAAAAATACAATAAATAAATGGCTTTCAAATGGTTCTCATGGGAAGAGCAAAGGGATAATCTGCAGTAGGGGAATTGTGAAGCCAATTTACTGTTGTCTGGCACCCCCTGCTGTCTGAAACGATTCATCTTTTACTTTGAGGAATCACACACAGTATACTGCACACATCATTAATAAAGCTCCAGGCCACACAGGAGAGAAACTGGGATTGAGTATAAAGACTATGCTTCTGTCTCTCTGCAAAAATTATGCATTTTCAACTGGAAAAAGTATATTTTTTCCATTGACAATAATAGTTTATGTTTCCAGTTGACCATCAGAGATTGCATTTTGCTCACTATCATTTCAAGCTCCTTTCCTGAACATTTATGACATCCGCTTTTCAGGGTGAGCTATGTTCATACGCGTCTGAGTCCTGCAGTCGTGAACGCCTGCATCTGCATGTGTGTCTGTTCACCAACCAAGAGAAAGACAAACACCCTTCCCTTGGTTACACCGACCTTCAGAAAACAGCAGGGGCTCTGAGAGAGCTGGCACAGGCTGGCAGGGGACGTTTTCATTGGTGCACGGAGGAAGGTACTAGAGAGATCGCACGCACGCACGCACACACACACACACACACACACACACACACACACACACACACACACACACACACACACACACACACACACACACACACACACACACACACACTCACACTCACACTCACACACTAACATCATCTCACACACAGCTCCAGCATGTTGGCTGATGTAATGGTTTATTAGGTTATCCCTGCACTTAAATGTCCATACAGTGTCAGAGTAGGACATAGGGCCCTCCACAGTTCATTATAATACATGAGAGACCACACTGTAAAATCCTGAGTGGTCATTTATCTTTGAGAGTATACTCTCTCAGTTGAAAAATGTATAAATGAACGCTGAGGATTTTACTGTGTAAGCTAATCAAAGCTAGTTTGCATTCTGAGAGGCCTCATTTTAAATTGACTTGGGGAAGAGGTTTGGAGAGGGTACAGACTAAGCGATGTCGCCCACCCTGAGAGGTCAGGCAAGGTCATGGCTCTCCCTGGTGTGTATGAGTGGTAACTGCACTGTGCAGCCTTCCAATAAGACAGCAGCTCTCTCCTCTTATTAGACAAAACACTGGAAGACTAGACAAGTAGATGGGGAAAGACAGAGGGAGGTACACAATGACGTTTAGCTCTGGGTGCTTTTACATTCTCAGAGATAAATGAATACTCCAGATTTAAATGGGTAATTGTAATCTCGGTAATGCAGTCAGTGTGTTATCGATCTGGGAACCCATTCGTTAAAAGAAAAAAAAATTGCAATAGGATCTGTCTTGAGAGATTAGTGTGTTATTTATAATCCTCCCCTCAAGATTTGTATATTGTTGCAGATAAATGTTTTAGTTTAAACAGCTACTTAGTGGAGCCTGTGAGGAGTGATATCACAAGGTGCTCTGCTGGCTTATGAATGTAATTTTGAATGGGTTTCAGCTACTATAGAAAGGTATGCTCTTAAGATGATTTGGACACTGTCCATGTCGTGTGTGTGTGTGTGTGTATGTGTGTGTGTGTGTGTGTGTGTGCGTGTGTGTGTGTGTGTGTGTGTGTGTGTGTGTGTGTGTGTGTGTGTGTGTGTGTGTGTGTGTGTGTGTGTGTGTGTGTGTGTGTGTGTGTGTGTGTGTGTGTGTGTGTGTGTGTGTGTGTGTGTGTGTGTGTGTGTGTGTTCAGGCACTTTAATTTATTTCACAATTGGCCTTTGGCATTTGCCATGAGGCTGTCCATCCCAAATAATTGATGAAACAGTTGTTTTTTCACTGGAAAGAATTGAAGAAGATTCTGTATGCGTTTTGAAATGATTGCATTGAAAATTAATTGACCCCAATAATGGTAAATAATAACAATCAACACTCATTCTTGTGTGCATTGTCTTGTGCCTGTGTACTAGTGAAAAACCATCCTCAGTGTCCTCACAAAAAAACACACTCTCGGTGTGTTTTCAGAGTTACAGACCCGTATGGGTGCATTTGGACCCCAGTCCCCGGACCCAACGTTGACAAACAGTGTTTTATTTGTACCATCAGGAATCATGGAGAGTGATGATATTACATTGCTAACTGAAGAAATGGGACAAGCAGCTAGTTACTGGGAGAAGGTATGTGTATGAGGTGGAATAACAACTACTGTAATAATAACCAAATTAATACAATTCAATTCAAAGGGCTTTATTGGCATGAGAGAACATACGTTTACATTGCCAAAGCAAAAAGCACAATACAACAATACAGCAATACAATCAAAACAAAAAATGTACATTTGAAAGTCAGAATCTTCAATAGATCAATTTCTATGTACCAAGATCACTGGGTGCAGGTATAGTGCAGGAATATACACAATGATTAGTCTTTAGGGTGGTTGTGTTCCGTTCGATATCCTTCTCCTATCACAACAACTCACGAATCTTGCTGCTGTGTTTGCACATTGTTGTACTTCGCCCAGCAGATATGGGAGTTTTTTGTCGTTGGTCATGTTTTCAAAGTCTCTGTGTGTGGTTGTAATCTGTGGGAAGTATGTGTCTCTGATGTCTTGGTACAATGGACAGACGGTTAGGAAGTGTAGCTCGGTTTCCACTTCCTTTTGTGTGCAGTGGGTGCATAGTCTGTCTTCTCTCGGGATACAGGTCTGCCTGTGACGACCTTTCTCGATCGCAAGACTGTGCTCACTGAGTCTGTATCTAGTTAAGATTTTTCTTTGTTTTGGGTCGGTCACGGTGCTCAGGTATTCTGCCACTGTGTATTCTCTGTTTAGGGCCAGATAGCATTCTAGTTTACTCTGCTTTTGTGTTGCTTCTTTCCAATGTGTCAGGTAGTTTTCCTTTTGCTGTTTTATAATTTTGTTTGGTCCGATGGGTTTTCTATCTCGTGGCTCTGTTTGTGTTTGTGCCCGGAGTTCCATGGCCAGCTGGCTGAGGGGGCATCTCTCTAGAGTTTCGCTGTGTGTGAGTGCTTTGTTATGGAGTGCATTTAGGTCGCTTTCTTTTAGGTGGTTGTAGAACTTAAGTGCTCTCTTTTTTATTTTGATTATGAGTGGGTATCGTCCTAGTTCTGCCCTGCATGCATTATTTGGTGTTTTTCGCTGGGTACGGAGAATGGATTTGCAGAATTCTGTGTGTAGGGTCTCGGTTTGGTGTTTATCCCATTTTTCAAGGTCATGGTTTGCTAATGGTCCCCAGATCTCACAACCATAGAGGGAAATTGGTTCTATCACAGAGTCCAGTATTTTAAGCCAGGTTTTAATTGGGATGTCTATTTTGATGTTTCTTTTGATAGCATAGAATGCCCTTCTTGCCTTGTCTCTCAGGTCCTTTACAGCTTGGTTGTAGTTCCCTGTGCTGCTGATGTTTAGGCCAAGGTAGGTATAGTTTTTTGTTTGTTCTAGTGGGATCGTATTTAGGAAAAATTTATGGTTTTGGTGGCTGGATCTTTTTTGAAATATCATGATTTTAGTCTTAGTTAGGTTCACTGTCAGGGCCCATGTCTGCGAGAATTTGTGTAGGAGATCAAGTTGCTGCTGTAGTCCTTCCTTGGTTGGAGACAGCAGCAGCAGGTCATCTGCGAAAAGTAAGCATTTGATTTCTGTGTTTGCCAAGGGGATGCCTGGAGCTGTAGACTGTTCTAACGTTTTTGCTAACTCGTTGATATATATGTTGAAGAGTGTTGGACTCAGGCTGCATCCCTGTCTAACTCCTCGGCTTTGGGGGAAAAAGTCTGTGTGCTTTTCGCCTATTTTAACTGCGCATTTGTTGTTTGTGTACATTGATTTTATGATGTCATAGGTTTTCCCCCCTATGCACAAAATATGTAATAATACACAAAATATGCTTCAGTGAGTATTTTAATTGATGGCAATTTTTTTGGGTCCGATCCCCAGTTTGGATTCGATTACCGATGTTTTGATGTTTTGACCAATATTTAGACCAAAAGTTTATTTTCTATAACCGCCTTAGTCACAATTTATTCTAAATAACCAATTTACAAGCTCACAACGTGTTGCGTTGCAATGCGCAGTGAGCTTGTAGATCAGCTATTTCTGAACGTTTTTGAAAACTTTTGAAAGGTATGCTTATAATGACATGCCCAAAATAGGTAGAAAGAGGCTGAAAGAGGTAAAAAATGGGACACATGTCAAAACTCAGTCAAATAATGACCGATATATCAGTATGGCCGATATATCAGTCTCTACGGATTATAAACTTGATCAGTGTGGTAATAATTATAGCTGCATGTGTTTTAGTCTGCACCAGTTACTTACACTACATAAGACTTTGGAGTTGAGAGCATTTTTTCTTTTTTTCTGAGCTGAAAGAAACTGCCACAGTAGCAAACATTTCACTGTTTCTACTGTCTTTCTAGAGTTTCAAGCTGGTGGAGGCTCTGACCCAGAGAGGTAGCTGTACATGCCCAGGCGAGGTGGTCCCCCCTGGGCATAACAGCTCAGCTCTGATCCCCCAGCACTTGAGGTCCAGAGAGGGACCTATTCCCCTGCCTAAACCCACAGCACTCACCATAGCCAGGCTGGTGAGCACAAACTCCACACATCTCACAAGCATTTTCTATTCAGCAGCATATAAAATAAAAATGCATACTCGTGTTATATATAAAAAAAAGCTTGTGTTTGATTTCAGCAAGCCAAGTCAGAGGTTTCCAGCACTGCCAGAGGTTATACCCCTCCAGGTAATTCAAGTGAATGTATGGGAAATGCCAACTTGGCTTGTCCCTTGCTGAAATTGTAATTTACTGTAAGGATAGCTATTGAACCGTCTTTAAGCAGCTGCATCCAAAACAAAGTAAATGCTAAATCTCCAGCAACAAACTTAAACATAAATCAGAATGTTACAATGCTTCTTTTAAGAAGCCCAGGCTCCACTCCTTCTGCAGTTTCTTAAGACCAGCCTTTTCTTCCTTTTTAATTACTGTAGTGCATTATGCTGTCAGCTCAGGTTTGGCATTCTGTCGGCTGTCTCCTGAATAAAAGATGATAGTTCTATTTCTGTCCTGTTCCAAAACCACCGCAATCGGGACGCGCTGTTGTTGTTTACCTGACGTATAGTCACACTGACACTGACACAACATGAATCAGATGTTTTCATGGATTGGTGGTCATGATGAGTTATGAGTAAAGACTTGTGTTTATTTTTACCACCATTCAGTCTCAAAATGTCAGTTCTTTGTTGTTTCCTTGAAAGAGATATGAAATGAATTGTTATTATTAAGCTAGAATAGTAGCTTTTACAATCCTCTAATGGGTTATTGATTAAATGTAAAACGTTGATTGTGGCCTCAGGTCAGTCCATGAGTGGGAAGAGGCCATTAAGTACTAAATCCAAGCAGAAGAAATGCAATTATGCGTCCCAGTCTTTCTTCTACCTTGAAGATGGCAATTTGGGTGAGAACGACGCACGCACGCACGCTTATACCCCTGTATACCCCCTTATACCCCTATATATATATATGTATATGTATATGTATATCAGATGACATTGCATATGACATTGTATTAAATCTTCAGTATATTTCATTAATGCAAATATGCTTCATTAAAGGTGTGATGTTTAAGTCTTACCCCAAACCTAAAAGTGTACGCAAGTGCATACCTTCTGTGGTTCTGCCCAAACAAGAAGAACTCTGCTCCACTAAACAGGTATAATACACAGAACATAAGTATTCATTATTTACTCATCATCCATCCACTCATCTTAACAGCAGAACCTTTTTCTCCTCTCCTACTGCCATGTTGCTACCCTGCCACCTAGTGGCTGAAGCGTTACAGTGTCAGGAGGCTGAAGCTGGACCTTCACCGCCTCTTATCTGGACCAGACTGTGCCCATCGGAAGAAGCTGGTTCCCTCTGTTCTCAAGGCTGTCTCTGCCAGATACTGCTCCATATTCCCCAGTGTCCAAATCAACGTGAGGGAGACTAAAGCAGAGACAGATTTAACAACACATATTTAACAAGCATAAAAAGCGTAGGTTATATCATATGTACTGTATAGAAATGTCATCATTAAAGGTCATGTTTGATTGTGCTTGTGGTTGCCAGGGGGCAGTAAAACATCTGCAGCTGACTCCAGGAGAGCTGGAAGACTATCTGTCTCAGACACACAGACTGTTGCAGCGCTACCTTCAAAGACTACACTGGCTGCTTGCAGGTTAGCTGCTCACCCACAGACTTCATACCATCAGATTTAATTTAATCAAATGGCACACGTCTGAGCTGACTGGTGAACTAAAAATGGAATGATGAATAATATTGACTATATTCTTTTTTTTTTGCAAATAAGTGCATGCTTGTTCAATATTTTGAAAATCATTTTAAATGTAGTTACATTTCCTGAACATTTTGCTAACTGGAGGTTGGAGGTTAATAACATTCTACTGTCAACAGTAAAATCCTCAGTGTTATTTGAATGTAATTAAACTTTTGACTTTGGTCAGGGTTAAATGACCACAGTAAAATAGAGTCAATTTCAAGCATTATTTCCTCACGTCTCCTCCTCTATCCCTCATCCGTCCGTTTGCCCTCCAGGGAGCAGGCGTGTGTTCGGGACGGTCCTGGAGAAGGATGTCTGTGTCCTGGTGGATGTGTCTGGCTCCATGGCCCCCTGTCTGGCGGAGCTGAAACGAGACTTGTCCTCATTAATCTGGGACCAACTGCACCACAACAAGATCAGGTAGTCGCCTCTGTGCGTAGGACAAAAGCATGGGTCAAGTTCATTTGTGCAGCCCTTAATCACTGCTGTAGTCTCAAAGGGCTTTACAGGCCCTCATTTAACAAGGGAAACTAAGCAACACAACCTGTCCATAGACCTTTAATCAGGTGAGGAAAAACTCTAAAGTAAAAGAAAAGGAAGAAACCGTCACAAAAGACAGGGCCCCCTTTTTAAATCTCTGGGACCCCAATTTACACTGTATAAAAGTGTTTATTTAACTCTGAGGGTTAAATAATATAAATGCAACCAAATGAGCCTGTAAAGGTCAATTTGGTTGCATTTGTACACTTAGAGCTACAGAGCCAAAAAAGCCCATTTGGACCCCTGGTGGTCCTCCGACCGACGTTGAGAAACAGTGTCACAAAATATGTGACAAAATAAAATATGACACATGGTCAAGAGTTGAAGTGGAACGGCAGGACTGTGAAGGGGGTTGGTGAAGTCCACAGGGCATTTGCCGTGACATATGGTGCTTTCTAACACACATCAGTTAAGGACACACCAAGGACGTGGTTTTTATTTAAGAAGTGCTACGATTCATTACTCACACAGGGTTGAAAATATGACCTATGACCAGTTTTATTCCTTTTGACATTGTTGTACTGTACTGTACTGTATGTAGAGTCATAGCATTCCAGTTCAGAATAGAGCGCTGGACTGTGTGTTTGTTAAATATGTCAATTTCCAGCCAAATATTTTAACTTATAATAATGGAAGTCAAAGGCACTCGGATTGGGCTGAAACCTTGCCCAAATTTGGAGTCATACATCATAGATATGTTATAGACGACTGACGTCATAGTTGACTGACATCAAAGGCTGGCCACATGATGTCCAAGATCCACATTGGAGCCACACTGTTCCCATGTGGGGGAGATCCACATGATTAGATTTTTTTAGTTTCTAGTTCAAATTCTACCAGCAGCATCTCTACTTAGCCCTAGTGTTTAAATACATAATATTTCTCTTTCCCCCCAGGTTCTCCCTAGTTGCATTCTCCGGGGAGGTGAGGGTGTGGCACACAGCACTACAGGAGCCCAGTGAGGAGCAGTGCCGCAATGCTGTGGAGTGGGTGTCTCAGCTGGACACCCACGGGTGCACCAACACGTTGGGTGCTCTGCAGGTGAGACAAGCTATTGGTTCCGTTGATTTGTTTCCATTGATTTCGTGCCATGCATGTCTGACCATTTGTGATTTTATAACCTCTGTTATAACATATGTTTGATTAACGGTGGCATGGTTCCGTTCCCTCCAGGCTGGCTGTGGGTTCGAGGACAGGGTGGGTCTGTACTTGCTGAGTGACGGCAAGCCTGATTGCAGCTGTAGCTTGGTGCTCAGAGAGACAAAGCTACTGACCACCGGCCGACACATTACTGTACACACTGTGTCTTACAACTGTTCTGACAGGTACTGGATATACACAGCAAACCCTTTATCGTTGCTGTTGGGCAGCAAACTCTTGGCTCCATATTTTAACTTCATGTGTTTTTTCGTAAATAAATGGCCTATTTGATCATACTACAGCGTCACACAAAAGCTTCAAAAGTAGTATATTTACAAGCTCAGATTTTGAGCTTGTCGATCTGCTACTTTTGCTATTTTTTTAATTTCAATCCTGAAAAATAACTGTTTTGGACGTATGAGGTTTCCACGCGACAGAGAGACAGTATACTTGATTGTCCCCCAGGGGAGGGGACTATACTTGGCCAAATCCTTATCCCCCTCTACACCAAATCCCTAGCTGCTCTTCAAGCTCACAACGCGTCGCAACAGAACGTGCTGTGGAACTGCCATTTTTGCTGATTAATCGCCTATTATGACTCGCCAAGAATAGGTATAACCTACTGTATAAGGGTACATTTTTTATATTTATTCAGACATTGTTTGCTTTATTCGTATAAGATAGTATACACTATCCAGTCATCTACCCGCA
This sequence comes from Gymnoscopelus microlampas, assembly GCF_963454915.1. Lineage (NCBI taxonomy): Eukaryota > Metazoa > Chordata > Actinopteri > Myctophiformes > Myctophidae > Gymnoscopelus > Gymnoscopelus microlampas. The sequence goes on from NC_139948.1 coordinate 17,512,467, forward strand.
TGCTATTCAAGGGTTCCTTTTTATGCTTTCAAAAACATTGTGTAAGTGGCTTGAGACAAAACTGCTACTAATCCATTGGCCACGATTAAGGAATTCAGTCCATAAATGTCACCTTGAACACCAATGAGTTATTTTTCATTGCATGCATGTTGCTCGTTGGCTCTCGTCTAAACAGTGTGGCAAATGACTTCCTGAGGGACATGGCACACCAAAC
>NC_139948.1:17515180-17575180 GCF_963454915.1 Gymnoscopelus microlampas
GGAGGTGGCGCATCCATATTTGGATAAATGGCACACTACTATGATATTACATGAGAATTCATCTGTGAAAAGATTGTAACTCGAAACTAATGATTGCATTGAGTGTGATTGTACAATGAGTAATCAAAGTCTGTATAGGTGTTCAGTCGGACACATCACACATGTGTAGCCTAAAATAAAATATTTCACTTTATGTATTAAAATAAATAAACTCAGAGCTATACCTCGCTTGAGTCTGGTGATTTCAACAACTGTATCCTCAATATATTTCCTATACCCTCTAATATATTCTATAAAAATATATAATAGAAAATATAATATATAATATATACTAATATACTAAATGATATACTTTTAAAAGAAAACAGTTCAACCCTAGAATCTCTATTCTGAGGGGAACGTTAGCCTCGTAGATCGACTATTTTTGGCAAAGAGGTGTAAAGGGAAAAAAGAGCAGATCAAGTACAGAGCCAACGGTACATTTACTCAAGTACTGTACTTAAGTACAATTTTGAGGTATGTTTTACTTTCTTCAGTAGGCTATTTACAAATTTCAATAATTTTACATCTATCCTGTCTATCAGGAAAATATTATTCTTTTACTCTCTACAATTATATGAAAACTTTAGTTAGGCCTACATTACAAAACACACTAACCACTTCAGACCTATATATATATTTTGGCCATTTGAAAATAGCAGATCTACAAGCTCACAGTACAACGTGTTCTGAGCTTGTAGATCTGCTTTTTTCAAAATATATTTTTTAATGCATTTTGAACTTGTGAAATGGGACATTCTGCACTATGAGTACTTAATTACCTTTGGTACTTTAAGTCTATTTTGATGCTGATACTTTTGTACTTTTACTCAAGTACATTTTAATACGGGACTTCTACTTGTAACAGAGTATTTCTACATTGCAGTATTGCTACTTTTACTTAAGTAAAACATGTGAGTAGCCTACTTCTTCCATCACAGTAGAATAGCATCATCATTACGTCGGCAACGAACGTGTGCGCGCCTTCTACAATATTTACGGTAGGCGGCTAGCAGGTAAAAGCGCAGGTGACACAGCTCTGTGGTGACTACAGGTGACTGACAGACAGCTGCAGGCCAGGTGACAGTGACATGCTGCAGGGACACTTTAAAGAGGATCCACCACGGGGAGAGTGATCTATTCTGTGATCAGAGAGGGAACTAGTTGCCCAAACCTGTGGATTATAACTAAACTGAAAGAATACAACAACCAAAGGTAAGTTGATGAACATGGTTTAAAGCAGTGGTTCCCAAACGTTTTAGCTCAAGAACCCAAAAGAGAAATGTGATGTCTCCCCAGGACCCAAACTAGTGTAAATAGCAGATCTACAAGCACAGATTGGCTATTTTCACTACTTCTTAAAGATTTATTTTTTAATTTATTGAATTTCTTTGATTTTAGTTTTTTATTATGGAATTATTTAGAAAAATCATAGAATTTGTTTCAATTCATGATTTTTGTAAAATATATTTTGAAATTAAGATAATTAAAAACAAAATGTAGTATAAACAAAAACTAAAGGGATATATAGTGACCCATAGACCCCTTAACAGACGACGTCACACTGATGAGAACCAGTATGCGTGCAACCAGTATGCGCGCAATGAAACCCATTCTATCAGCTCTCGCTAGGACGCGCCTCACTAGCCAACACACAAGAGGGGGTTGGGGTGTGCTGAAACCAGCGCACCCCGAAACAACAGGTTGGAATTGATTGCGTGAAACAATCACCTGTGCGTCCAGTCTAAATGTTAGTAAACAAATAATTGGTCTATACAAATTTGTCTGCGACCCACAAATGGGTCCCGACCCACTGTTTGGGAATCAGTGGTTTAGAGTTAGGAAGAATCTGTAAATAATAGGTTATGCATTAACTCATCCTACTGTACCTTTACTCTCATCAGGTTTATCTTCCTTAAATGACATTGATTTATTTTTTACTTTACCTTTCAATAGTTGTGTAGCTTATATTTATAGCATCTCATAACATGTTGCGCTCAAGAACAGCTAGGTTTAACAAAAAAAATCTAACGGTACATTTACGTTTAATTCTGAATTCTGAGACTAGAATTCTAGTAGTTGTTCTTCATAAAACGTTACGTAGGCCTAATTTGAAGACAATTAGACAACTTTGAATATGCTAGGCCTTAATATTGAACTGTTCTAAACGTGTGATGATGTGTAGAGTATAAACAAACATCGGAAGCCACTATGAATCCATTTCACAATAATCTATCTCGGTTCTATTGAAATAAAGCGTTGCCTAATTACCCTGTGATTTAGCATAGGTTAATATAGGCAGAGTTTTGGGCTATTTATTATAGTGCAGTGAAGCGTTTTCACAAGTGTGGGAAGACCATCAACAAACAAATTAAAAGTTGTTATTTTCTGCAAGGTTAACAACGTTCGTGTCCTATTGTACTGCATTTATGTAAATAAGTGCTAGAGTTATTATTTTTTATATTTTTTAGCCTACAGTATAAGGAAATCCATGCCAGAACATTTCTCCAAAGTTGGCTACAATTAGGAATTTATTGTCAATATAAGGATGCTTTCTTTGGTTTTGGTTCATTCTAAATGTTGTATTTGTGAATTAATAGTTAATTACTTGAATAATACTACTTAATTGAGTATGAAAAAATATTTAGCTAAAATACTAATACAAAATAAATATAGACATAATCTTGAAAATCGTGATAGTGTCCCTTTAAGACCAGCTATTGCACTGTGATGAATGCACCTCCTCCTGCCTCAGCATCTATATGCAGCTGATTAGACCCGACTGCTAAACATTCTATGTTTTAACAAGGTCAAATGAGACACACACTCAAGTCCAACAATTGCTGCAAACAAGGATCTTGTATTCAGGATGACATGAGCAACGTGTTGCAGCTGACGAAGCACTAAGCGAAGCGCATTGCTCATCATGTAATCCTGAATAACAAGTGCCTTGTTTGCAACAATTTTTGGACCTGAGTGTGCGGTTACTAACGGTTACCACCACAAATATTTGTGGCTTGTTTTATCTCATATTATTTTACAGTTGCCAGCTCCTATTGTCCCACAGAAGCTACTGTACTGTGTTGTACACTCTGCTTTTTTCCCTTTTGCTAACAGTCATTGTTTGAACTTTGGTTTGTTCAAACACATTGATGGACCGCAGTTGTGCACGGTTGCTACTCCATAACCACCACGTCACCATGTCCTCTTTCGTCCTCTCTCCTTCCCATGCTCCCACCAGTTACAGACAGTGAATGGAGCTGTGTGGTCCCAGTATGAATGACATTGGAGGCTCTGTGTGTCAGGTGGAGCAGCTGCCCTGCCCCGGTGTCTCCCTATCCAACCCCGGCAGCGGTCTGTGCCGCCTGCAGGCCAACGGACACCAGTTCCACAACCTCCACACCAGTGCTCACCAGCCCTGGGTCAACCAGCCGTCCGTCGCCATGGCATCCACTCCAACCTCAGCCATCCGACACAAGGTCAACGGAGCAGTGGGGGGCTGGAGCAGTAGCCAAGACTGTGCAACCTCCAGACTGGGAGATGGGGCAGCTCTGCCACGCAGGGGCCCCGGGAAGGTGCTGGTTACGGGCGGAGGTGGGTACTTCGGCTTCAGACTGGGCAGGGCGCTGGCCAGCCAGGGAATCTCGGTGATCTTAATGGACTTGCACAAGCCACCCTGGGATATTCCAGATGGAGCCATCTTCCACCAGGTGAGGAGGGGTGATGCTGTCACTGCTGGGCTTAACTGTGGGTGTCTACTGTACATCAGCATGGGGCGGATGTGTGTCACAGTCTACTGTCAGGATTCATTGACAGCTTAACATACTATGTGGGGGTCAGGGAATAGAACACGCCTGCATTGGGAGCCCTGAGTGGGGTAGCCCAGGCAGGTGTCCTGTGGTTAATGTAGGTGATGGCTGGAAGAAGACACAGATGAGTGATCCGTCCCAGAGTGCCAGCTGTTGACTGAATGGAGACAGATTCAGGTTTCATGATTCAGGTTTCAGCTGCAGACCTCATGGTGCGCTTACCTTAATTATGCTGCCCTTCTATGGGATAATCTCTGACACAACGCACACAACATATCACTTACGCTACGTCAAAGCTCTCAGCTCATCCAAATGTTTAAATAATGTTGCGGTTGCTGCGTTTAGAATACAGTTGAGGTATTTTCTCCCCTGGCTGCTTTCAGCCTGTTTTATCACGTACCGGTAGATTGAAAGTTTAAAATGAAATCACCAACAAACCAAGTAACCCCATCTCCCCATCTCGTTCATTCAGAGTGACATCCGGGACTACGCTTCTCTTCACAAGGTTTGCGAAGGGGTGGAATGTGTTTTTCACACAGCTTCCTATGGCATGTCTGGGCCAGAACAGGTGAGTGCACATCCCTCCCCATCATCCAGTATGACTGGTTTGGAGAATATGCTACACTTTTAAACTATTTTCAGTTGATTGTTTCATTGTTAAATGCATGTTAAATCTAGAGGAATACTAATGGAATAGATGAACTAATGATGAACTTGCAACATTTACATTTTTGCTGCGCACCAACACAAGTACATACAGTAATATCTCCCAGACTTTGCTTTCTTAGGCCATACCATACCACATAATCAACTCCATACCCTACATACCATCTCATTGTAATGTTTATTGTGTGCGTGTGGGTGGAAGCAGCCAAATATCCATCATGATCAGCTGTACAATGCCATCAGACAAGTTTCTTTCTCCACGAAACCTCCTGTTCTGTACTGGATGTCTCTAAGGCTGTCATTCCAGAGAACACCTTATTCCAAATTCTTATCGATATGATCCTCCTAGCACCATAGTCACAAACTGAAGTGACATTAAACATTGGTCAATTTATCATAGACGTATAAAAATGTTGACATTTAGAAGTGATGTTTCCCTCTGTGTCTCCAAAGTTAAGGAAGGAGCAGGTTGAGTCTGTCAACGTGGGTGGGACCAACAACATTATAAATGGTACAAATACCTTGTGACACAAACATTATGATCATTCCACAGATTGTATGCTGTCAACAGTTGTTGGGTATCTCTCATACTCTGTAAGCACTGTAAATGGTTGGAGGGCATTTGGTATTCTGTGATGTGGCAATGTGTTTGTAAACACCACTAGGCACTCATTAGGTTTGTGAAAGCCTCTGCGAGTATCTATACCCAGCGGTTCTCAAAGTGGGGTCTGGAGACACCCAGGGGTCCTTGAGGGGTTTCCAGAGGCCCCCCACAATTATTTCACCGTCTAGAATGGCCCAATGAGAGAATGTAGAAAAACTATTTCATTCTCTCCACTGCAATCTCCCTATAGTACCTACAGTATAGACCTGGGGGCCTTGGCCCAATCTTTTTCTAAGCCTTTAGATGGTGGCCAGAACGCAATTAATAGCTAATTTAGGACCTGGAAAATTGGACAAACCCCTTATGTACAATAATGACTATATTGCTATAAAAGTAACATAACAGTCAGACAGTCATACTCATTTTCGAACAAGAGCTCTTTAATTTTTCAAGGTCTCTAAGGACAGAGAGAAACATAGTATTGTTTAAGGTATGTGAAAAACAGTTTTAGTATGTTGAGAGTTTTTCATCCGAAAGTCGTTGACAGTGTAACATTCAAAGAAGGTCAGTGGTAGGCTGCCTTGGCTACCACTATAGACAGTTGTAGAATTCTGTACAAAATCTCATAGAACAACACAAATCCTCTCCTATGGGGTCCCTGGCACAACGTTTCAAATGGGGATCTGCAGCCTAATATGTATCAATTTGGGCTTCCTTGACCAGAAATGGCTTGAGAACCACTGCTGTGTATCTCTCCATTGTGTCACCAAAAAAACATACGTTCCTAATTAACAAAAGATGACAAAAAAGGTCTTTCTTATATGACAGACCTATTTTTGTCATCTTTTCCAATGCATGATGTGATCTGAGACATTTTCACTTTTCATTTGCACTCTTATGACAAGCGCAAGTGTCATTCTATTTTTGTGTTTGAATTTGATTGTAGTTTTCTACCTGACGTCTTATGCCACTTGCCATTTTGCTTTGTTTACATCGTCTGCTTTCAGTGTGTAAAGAGCGGGGCATCTCTAGGCTGGTGTACACCAGTACGGTCAACGTGGTATTTGCTGGCAGGCCAATCGAGGAGGGCGATGAGGATTCTGTGCCCTATGTGCCTCTGGATATGGTGAGTATAAAGGCTTTTAACCAAAAAAAATGTTTTAAAACAAATTGGAAATGTAATGACATGCCCAAAATAGACATGCCAGTGTTAAAGTGGTTAACATCAAGACTCCTGTTTGTAAAATGAAATGGATCAATCCTCTTCTGGTGCAACCATCTACATTCCAATGGTGCTAGAGACTACCAAGGACAATTACAATAGCAAACATCAATAAACATTATGTCTGCAATCTGGATAACGTTGCTGTCGGGCAGAAACCTCTTATCTCCATATTCCAACTTTTTGTGTTTTTTCGTAAATACCCTATTTGATCACATTGCGTCACACATTAGCATCAAAAGTAGCAGATCTACAAGCTCGAAACGCGGCATGAAGCGACACGTTTGAGCTTGTCGATCTGCTACTTTTGCTATTTTTGAATTTAAATCCTGAAAAATAACACTTTTGGACATATGAGGTTTCCATCCGACAGAGACGATAAGTACTGTTATTGTGCTGCTTTAGGGATTCTGCCTTATTTACTCTGTAAAGTGTTGATTTGCTCGTACATCGCAGGATCTTGACTACTGAGCTTCAAACTGAATGAGGAGAGGAGAGTGAAGTAATTAATCTCTAACATGACGTTCATCTCTGTTCCAGCACATAGACCATTACTCCAGAACCAAAGCCGTTGCAGACCAATTGGTCCTTTCTGCCAATGGATGCTTGCTTAAAGGTGAGTCGTGATCTGTGTGTTAGGAATGTGATGATTGAAAAGACAAACACATACATACAAACACAACATTGAAAATGTGAAAGAAAGTTCTCATCAATGTTCAAGGGAAAGGGGGTTCCCGGCATGTAGAATCACCAATGTGTGTGTGTGTGTGTGTGTGTGTGTGTGTGTGTGTGTGTGTGTGTGTGTGTGTGTGTGTGTGTGTGTGTGTGTGTGTGTGTGTGTGTGTGTGTGTGTGTGTGTGTGTGTGTGTGTGTGTGTGTGTGTGTGTGTGCACGTGCGCGCATTCGTGTGTTTGTGTTTGTGTTTGTGTTTGTTCATGTGCTTGTACATGTGCCGCCCTCTGAGCTAATTGTTGCTATAGACACCAAGATGTGCACATGTGCAATCCAATCCAACTAGACATGCTGACACCAGTTTAAATTTAGAGCTGGCAGCACAATAACACTGGAGTACAGTGATCACCTGACACCAGATTGTCTCAAGCAGTCTGCAACGTGCACGCACGCACGCACGCACGCACGCACGCACGCACGCACGCACGCACACACACACACACACACACACACACACACACACACACACACACACACACACACACACACACACACACACACACACACACACACACACACACACACACACTCAAGTACTCAAGTACTCGATCTCTCTCTTCCTCCCTACCCCTTTGTCTTTCACAGACAGACACACACAAACAAACACTTGTACCTGTATCTATTCCCTAGTCCCTTATAGAAAGTACAACTGCCTGCCCAGGTGTGTGAGGGAATTCTTCACACCTCACTCTTTGGCAACTCCAGAGTTTCACCTAAAGAGCAGGTGGAAGCTTTGCATTCCGTCTCGGGGTGTAACCATATACACGGATACTGTATACAATATCACTGTCCTCTTGTTTCTTTATTCAATTAAGCTCAGAGCATGGGCTATGTCATTATATACGCATGTCTAAAGTTAATGCATCTGCTGACTGCTGCAGGAGGATGTGGTTTACATCAAGTATTAGTTACTGTCTCTGTTCAGGCTAATATATGGGTGGATTTAGAATGGGTGGTAATAGAAAGGGTGGCATTATGAAGTGCTACATGGAGCATTTGAATAATCCTTTATGTCATCGCTAGTTGGAATACATTTGAGTGCACAAATACTGTATGTGTTAGACAGATAATTAAGGAAAATAGGAAATCATAATCATTATTGGAAAAAACAGCCAAGACTTTATTCAATAGCTGCCAACCTTTAATTCCACCCCCCCCCCCCCCTTCATATTGATTGTGTTAATAGATATTACTATTATATATGCATTATCTGATATTGTACAACTATATACACAGGATGGTAAGAGCAAAGGACAGAGTAACTAGCCACACTAGTTAGGTGAATGACTTGTGCCCTGTGACCCAGCTGAATCTACTGTATATTGGGACAGAGAATCATTTATAGTCAGCAGGTCAGCAGTTCAAAGCCAAGAAACATCTTAATTGTAAACTCGTCGTGGTCTGTCGATTACTTTGATTAATAAGTAAACAATTTGAGTAATGTTTTTCTAATCTTGTCTAATATCAGACCTAATATCAGGTGATCACTGTACTCCAGTGTTATTGTGCTGCCAGCTCTAAATTTAAACTGGTGTCAGCAGGTCTAGTTGGATTGGATTGCACATGTGCACATCTTGGTGTCTATAGCAACAATTAGCTCAGAGGGCGGCACATGTACAAGCACACACACACACACGCACGCACGCACGCACGCACGCACGCACGCACGCACGCACGCATGCATGCATGCGCGCACACACACGCACACACACACACACACACACGCTGCCTAATTTTTGGAAGACGTCCACCGTTGATTTAACAATAGATACACTACCAACGTTAAACCTCTTTTCTAGAAACAATATCATTTATTAACCTGACACCGTCAAATGGAAGGAGCTTGCGACACACATTTGTTAAATCAAATGCAAATGAGATTTCCGGAGGGAGGGGGGTTTACCAGGGTAATCATTTATGGCGTTGGAAGACAGTAGAATGGAATTTGTCATTATTGTTGTTATTTTGGGCAAGTTTCCTATACATAAATAATAAATATACACAAAGACATATCACATTTTCAGCTTTCAAATCTGAACTGTCACTATATCTCCTCTCCTTGAACAATATGATATGAAAAAAGAAAATGAAAATAAGCTTTTGGACTCAACCACGTGCTTTTTCTTTTGATTATTTATGTCTGTGTTGGTACCAAAAGTGTGATGTTAAATGTTTAGTGACCTGCTGAACCATGTACTATTCCTTATGTTTGTTATTCAAAACGATCAAACAAGACACAAAAAATAAGTTAAAGTCTGGCTTCCCCTCACATCAAAGGTGGAGGTGTGTTGCGGACATGCGTCCTCCGCCCGTCTGGAATCTACGGCCCAGAGGAGAGAAGACATCTCCACAGAGTGATGGTGAGTGGCAGCCGTACCACCGTAAACAAACCAAACTCATTGACTGTTGTCTTGCTACTACGGTATCTGTTCCACACGAGACACCAGTGTCAGCCCAATTACTGTGCCCTTAGCTGGCAGCATGTGTGCCTGCCTGAAGCTCCTACATTATTGATAGGGACCTCTGTAGGTATCTCATAACGACTCTTCTGTTTTTCTCCTGGGCATACTGAGGCAGTCAGGCCACACTGTGTGTAAGGTCCTGAAGTTTGGTTGGCGTTGGTTCAGAGTTTACTGTTGGACAAAGTGGCCTGGCATATGGAGCCAGAGATTCTCATCGGATAGTCACTTGCATGCTTGCTTACTTGTGCACGCATTCACCCCCGCACAAATACGCACGCACGTGCACACGCTGCATAATTATGACAAACCATAATCCCAATTATTATTCTTAATATTGTAACCACTAATATTAATCATGATTATTGATAATGATGATTTGGTGAAATATGTAAAAAAAGAAAAACCCTGTTCTTAATGTCTGTTTTTCCTTGTGTTCATGATATCGTCGCTCTCCTTGTATGTCCAAAACCGTTCCAAAACTGCACAAAAGTAACAATAGCAGATTTATGAATCTGCTATTGTCACTTTTGTCACTCTTGTAATACTAGGGCATTAATTTAGGAAAACATTTTAAAAGTTGAAATATGGACATACAAGGTTTCTGCCTGACAGTGACGATATGTAATGACGTCTTATACAATGTTATGGTTATTAACCTCTAGTGTAATGGGGCGGAGACAAGGGCAAGGTGCAACAGCTGACCAAATAAGGTGTTTGGATTCATTGCCAAGTTTCACATTTACATACGTAATTGAGAAGCAGAAGATCATGATTTTCAATGATTTTTGATTCATTGTGTAGCCCTAACACACGCACACACTCTTTCTTTCTTTCTCTCTCTCTCTCTCTCACACACACACACACACACACACGCACGCACACACGCACGCACACACACACACACACACACACACACACACACACACACACACACACACACACACACACACACACACACACACACACACACACACACACACACACACACACACACACACACACACACACACACACACACACACACACACACACACACACACACACACACACGGACTGACTGACTTGGTTCTTCTCTCTGCAGGTGAATGTGAGGCGACGGCTGTTCAGCTTCCGTTTCGGTGACCCACAGGCCCGGATGAACTGGGTTCATGTAGACAACCTGGTGCTGGCTCACTGCCTGGCTGCCGAGGCTCTCACACCCATGAAGAGCTGTGTCTCTGTGAGTGGCCCCGCCAAACACACCACAAACCACTGCTTCTCAAACTATTTTATGTCAAGGACCCCCAAAATGATTGTATTTGTATGTATTTGGCTGCGGACTCCCCTGTCTCAAACATATTTTGTGCCAGGGATTTTTCATAAATAGCAGATATACAAGCTCATAGCGCGGCACTATGAACTTTTACACATTTTTCGACGAATGAGAGGATTATGACGTTTATCTCAAATTATTGCAATTAGACGATTATGTAATAATTGTGACAGGCCTAGTTGCAGTGGTTTAAGCAGTGTTGGGACTAATGCGTTATTGTTGTACTACTTTTTGCAATAACTACTAGTAACGTAACCAATTTCCTTTTCATTTAAACATTTAAGTGGCTGTGTTACTTTTACTTTTATGTAATAGCCGGCAACTTCAGAGGATTAAAGGTTTACACAAACGCACAGTCACACGCGCCTGCGCGCGCGCGCACACACACACACACACACACACACACACACACACACACACACACACACACACACACACACACACACACACACACACACACACACACACACACACACACACACACACACACACACACACACACACACCCTTAGGTGGAATGAGTTATTTAGACTATAATAAGACAGTCTAGGAATATGTTAATTTAGCATGTTAATAAAGTATTTAATCAATCAATTAATCAAAGTAGAAAAGTAGACAGGTCAGAGACCTGTAACTTGCAGTAAACAGTGATGAACAAGTTAACTAATCAGCGATGTAAATCAACTATGTTGTTTACATTGCATGTTTACATAATTTGTTATTGGGAAGGTATGTAGGGAAAAACACAATTGCTGGAAGGCCCACCCTCTCTATGGGGCCACTGTCTATACTGTATAAACGCCCCTGGTTGAATGCAAGTCCGAGTTTAATGTCCAATGAACTTGATCCTAGTGACAGTTTCGCCTGAACTTGTCGAGCTGTTACTACATCGAATGCAGGTGGTAATCTAAGCAATCTGATCTAGCCTAGATAACTACTAGACAAACTACTTAGGAATTCCTCAATGATTCTATCTAGGCTGTGTGTGTGTGTGTGTGTGTGTGTGTGTGTGTGTGTGTGTGTGTGTGTGTGTGTGTGTGTGTGTGTGTGTGTGTGTGTGTGTGTGTGTGTGTGTGTGTGTGTGTGTGTGTGTGTGTGTGCGTGCGTGCGTGCGTGCGTGCGTGCGTGCGTGCGTGCATGCGTATACACTATGTTAATGCTAATGTTTCGTGTCAATGTTTCTCTTACAGAGTGGGCAGGCCTATTTCATTAATGATGGAGAATCAGTGAACCTGTTTGAGTGGTTAACACCACTGGTGAGTGACCCTTTCAAATGTCACAGCAACAAGACATTCCCTGATTACAATGCATTTACCTCATACCTTACTCCTGTTTTCTAATTGCAGTTTGAAAAGCTGGGTTACAGGAGACCCTTGATCCGCCTGCCTGTGTCATTGGTCTATTCAGCAGGTAGACTCTCGTACTCGCGTACTTTCCCTTTGTAGTATCACTAGAGTCACTTGTTTTTAAATGGTGACTATACTCTATAGTTTATGATCTCTATATGACTTCTGTGTTGTTTATGTTAAAGGAGAACTTCCCCATTTGTATTGATGTGCAGTCATTACTCATAGTTAGTGTAGTCAATTCAAGCGATACAATCCTCACTGTGCGCTATATTGAATGAAATGTTGGAATTCTCCTGCTCAGAGCCTTTCTGGGAGTATCTACAGCAGTTAGAAAAAGAGGTTGCGCTTCAACAGGGATTTCTCAGTGGAGTGCTAAACCGCAAATCCAGTATCCAAAATATGAAAAAGGCAGCACATCCCAAACTTCAAGTCAATACATTTCCACTTGTTCATATTGTCAGATACTAAAAGAAACTCTGACGAAGGCTCTTGGCCGAAACGCGTAAGCGTTGAAGTTTGTTTTTTGTGTGTGCCAAATAAACACGTGTAAATGTCAGTATTTTGTTCTCTATTGACTTTAGGATGAGCTACCTTTTTCATATTTTGGATAAGTACATGCAGTACATACAGTGCCAGTATACATTGTGCATAAAGTTATTTGTATTTGAAGGAGATTGAACATCCAAATTTTTGTGAGTTAGTCAGGTTACATCCTTTATGTTCATTCCATGGTCCACACTTTCATCACGCAGTGATGTCAGAATATATTTTTGTTATGGCACTGGGAATTAGACTGCTACAGCTCTCTATAGCAATACAGAACACATTGGCAACTATTGGGGAGGTTATAGACATACCACCCCTATGACCAATACGGGTACATGGAATAAGTCTGAAAGTTGGCTAATATGCTGTTTTTTCTCTCTTATTTACAGCAATCCTCATTGAATATTTGCACATCGTCTTGAGACCCATCGTAGAACTCCCTATCATCTTCACCAGAAATGAGGTAAACACACCTTGTCCATCTATCTTAAAACTCTTCCACACATTTCAGAGCATTAGAACAGTAGCTTTCCATAATCAACCAGACTTGCTATCAAACCCATAATGTTCGAGAAACAGTTTTCTTATGAATTCCGAATATTTCATTTGGCATAGAAAGAGTCTCTCTCTCTCTCATTACAGAACGTGGTGGCATCATTAAAGAAATATACTGTAGGGTGGCAGGGGTAGGCAAGTAAGTTTAGCCTCTGGCCAATTATTTTTCTAAGCCGTTAGATGGTGGGGCAGAACACAATCAATGGCTAATTTAGGACCTGGAAAATGCGACAAACCACCTTATATTATACAGTACAATAATCACTATATTACTATAAAATACTACTGATAGAAATGTGAGTGGAATCAAATGTTACAGGTGGATACAGAAATGCCTTGTAATCATTTTGTTCTAGCCCCATACAGTACTTGAATGTGGCAAAAGGTTTCAAATCAACATTTTATCTGGAGACAGACAGTCACACTCCTTTTCAGACAAGAGCTCTTTCACGTTTCAAGGTCTCAGAGAGAAACAATGTATTTTTTAAGGCATGTGAAACCCAGTTTTGGTTTGTTTTTCATCAAAAGTCTAAAGAGGAAAGTGGAATGTGTTCATCCTACCTGGTTTGATCAATGCAAACCATTGTCCATATCCATCCTATGTGGGACTGTCAGTCAGATATCGTAAATTATTTACAAAAACATTTGCCGGGCCAGATATTATTATTGCTGGCGGGCCAGTTCTGGTCCACGGGCCGCCTGTTGCCTAGAGTACCACTACTGTTTGGTACTGTGCTTGGGGTTGTGTAGGTAGGGAATTGCGTGGGTGTGCAGTGTGTGCGTGTGTGTGATGGGATGGGGATGGGGGTCTTGGGTTACCTGCTCCCTGATGATTAGAGTCTTGTCTAAGTCTCACAGGGGCCCTCAACAGTGAAGACAGACTTCATTAGGGCGTGTATTTTCCTAACACTACCCCAGCCACTGCTCGCTCCATCTGATGCGATCTGTTTATGCATGAATCAATTATGGATCATTCCTAATCAAAATGAACCTTTAATGGTTTCACAAATGATGACAAATCAGCAGTTGACAAAGGTTCCTTTGTCTGATATCTCAAATTCGATCAGCTATGTGTCTGGTGGACAGTAGGTCAGTGGGATGCCAATTTGCCTAAATGACTGTACAAGTTCATTCAAGAGGTCGAGGGCTGGTTACAGTCATTCTGTCTGCCATAATACTGGAGTGGCTTTAACAGCCAAGAGCTGGCACAACCATGATGAGTAATGTCTTCATGAATGTGTGATGAGAAACCAATGCGTGAACCCAGAGCTCATTCAGTCAGATGACTGCTGGCTAGGCCGGGGATTGATGATTGCTCTGTGAATAAAACATAAACTAGCGTGTGTCAGGATATAGGAAGTTCAAGATAAAGGTTACAGGAAGTGACCTCAGTGCACACAGCCACTGATAATGTGATATGATAGCTGCTGTTAGCCCGTCTCTAAATGGTTCAGACTGTGAAGTGGAACCATCACTGATCAGCTCTAATACAACAGCAGAGATCAGAGGGCTACCTGATGTTCCAAAATGAAGAATAAGCTTTGAAACCGTTTTAGAATAACAAAAATCAGTCAAAAAAAGAAAATTGCAACTAAACTATCCAAGCACCCTAGCACCAATAACACATCATTGTATTAGTGACTATAGACTAGACTAGACTATACTGTAGCCCTTTTTATTTTCCAAATCTAGGTGGGTAATTGCTGTGGGAGTAAATGGCTTATATTAATCAACTATCATGGGTGAAGTCTGGAATATGGGTTGAGGGGAATGGATCAGGTTTAACAGTATATGAACCCATCTGTACCTACCTCACCACCTGCCACTGTAAAGACAATTATGTGGTGGAACTGTGGCTCAGTGGTTAGCACGGTTTCCTCACAGTGACAAGACACTAGGTTTGAACCCTACTGGGCTCTTTCTGTGTGGAGTTTGCATGTTCTCTCAGTGTTCATGTAGGTTTCCTCCCATATCAAAAGACATGAATGTTAAAGACAAGACATACTCCAAGAGCTGGACCTGGTCCAAATGCAGGGCACAAATTTCCCCATGGGGATCAATAAAGTATAACATAACACAGATTATGAATATCCTGTCGACTAACTTGAGCTGACAATAAAATAGATTCCTCCTCAACATATGAAACTATGCTGTGTTGTGTTGAAAGCTGTTAAGGAAATGATACAGAACATAGACAAACACGATTCATGGAACCCTCAAGAGGCTTACGTGTACAAGAAATCTATAAGCATGGAAGTGGTGTCAAACAGATGCTAGAGAAATGTGTTCAGAGACAAAAGAGTGACACTGGAACATGTTGGGGAACTTTAAACGAAAAATAAGTAAAAGCATATACATTCAAAGGCAGCACTGAAGTTTGCGTTCTTTGAGATAGAGATTCCTGTGTGCGTATGTCTTGGATTATGTCAAGGAGCGCGGTCTCCATCCATCGCTATGGATACTTTCCATGCTGACACCTTATCCCCAGGCAGGCAGTAAGAAGATACAGAGGCAAGAGACATCATCAGTATCAGGCCTCAGGTGGCACCGTGTTAAACGAAGTTTCCCCAACTGAGGTTAATCTAAAACATTAACCTCACTCTCTGACCTTTAGCTTCTCCCAGCCTCCTGATAGGGCTGAACACCTTTAAACACTGCCTTTATCTAACTGTGGTGTGTATAGGTGATCGCTACAGGAAGCCCTGGCGATGACAGGCCGCGTCTAATAGAAGTATCTTCTCTACATTTTCTAGGTGAGGAACATAGCGGTGAGCCACACCTTCAAGATTGACAAGGCACGTCGAGAGTTGGGCTTCTGTCCACAGCACTACACCCTGGCAGACTCTGTGGAACAGTACCTGAAGTCTGGACCACCACGCTCAGGATCAGCTCCCCTGGGCCGGTCCCGGCCCACATCCTGGAACCAGCCTCTACTAATGCTTGTGGTGCTGGGACTCTGCCTGATGCTGTTACTGCTGTGCTCCCGTCTCTGGCAGTACTAGCCAGTCTAGTGCGACATGAATGTAATTCTGCCTGATTTGAACAAGAATCAATGAATGATTGCATACAAAATCGCACATGTATAAAGTTTCACAGAATACACAACAAAAGCCAACAAAGTGTTGATTTAACTCTGAGTGTGTAAAAATGTGTAATCATTTTTTTTTACATAGTCAGAGACAGTTTATCAAAAGAGAAGCATGCAACCCCATACTGCAAACACCAAACGTTTATCAGAGGTGTTGGTGTTTGTGGTACGGCGTTGTATGGAGTCTCTATTTTTATGCATTTGTATTTTTTCACCTCCTTTTGCACCAATATGTTCGGTGGGCAAATTTCATTTTTCCTATATACTCAGAGCTAAATTAACTCTCAAGAGTTTTTGCAGATCAACTGTACTGTATATCTGCCAGATCATGTTATCAATGCAATCTTTGTTCATTCAAAGATATAGATGATCCTGGTCCATAATCAGCAAATCTTACTGGGATGCCAATGGCAATTACCTGACAAGAGCTTGAGCTTCCTGAGGCAAAGCAAATAGAGAATCTAAATTCTCACATCCATGTGACTTAGTCTATTTTTGGTGCATTATGTAGGGGTGTGCATGCCTGTGTGTGTGTGAGAGAGAGAGAGAGAGAGAGAGAGAGAGAGAGAGAGAGAGAGAGAGAGAGAGAGAGAGAGAGTCTCTGTGAGAAGTAACTGGCTCCTGAAAAGTATTATAATATCCTGTTAATGTACTGGATTTCTATACAGCTTTAAGTTGATTTGATTTCATCAGACTGGAGAGAAATTGTATATGTTCATTTATTGATATTGTAAAATTGATATTTACAATTATTTTTGAATGTAATTAATGCGTGCTTCCATTCTAGTTTCCATGAAGGGGACTGTTGTGATTTACAACTTAATAATGATAGTCAATTTATAAGCTTTTAGAACTAAACGATCATTTTCAATGCCAATGACCATATTTTATAATTAAGCACACTAGCCTAGGCTAATTTGTATGCTCACTCAGTGTTTGCATTTGTTCCCTTCTCTCTATTACATTGATGTAATAATATAATCTAGTAATCATTTATGAAATAATAAATATGTATTTAAAGCTATATGAAATAAAAGTACAAGTATAGCCTCCAATTGTGTCATCTTTGTCATGGTAAAGAGCAGTGTAGTGGTGTACTACAATTTGAACACTAGAGGGAGCTCTTGCACCATTACTGGCAGCCTACACGATTTAACAATCTTAATGTGGCGTTGTGGATTGTTTGTCCGATTGGTCATATGACATTACCATCACCATAGTTTAATACTGAAATATTTGAGCAAATAGTTGGACCTTACCTTATACTGAAATTGAACTCGACTCAAAAAGGTGCTGGCAGTGGTGGGATTCGAACCCACGCCATCGAAATGACTGGAGCCTAAATCCAGCGCCTTAGACCACTCGGCCACACTACCATACGGTGTAAATGGAGAACTAATCATAATTCAATCAAATTGTTGCTCTGTACGTGTGTTAAGTATATTATTATATTTTATGTGATATTTTGGCATTTTCGCACCTTGAGGCTGACTAGATTTCCCATGTGAAGTGGGCAGCTTCAATAAACTTGACAATCGTCTTATTGCACATGACGACAGAAGCCGTAATTCTATTAAATGAAAAAAAAACATCATAAATTGACATGATAGATGTCATTGAAACATTATATAAATCAAAATGGCATAATCTAAAATGTAGATAACGCTAGATTCTAAATACCATGTCGTTAAACAAATACAAATAAAATATATTTTAGAAAATCGCCGCTGCCGTTCTGTGGCGCTGTTGTAATGTTTTGTCTGGATCTTTGGATTGATTACATTCATTCATTAACAGTTTTGTACAGAGGTATAGGTTTACAATGATTGTCAACAGGAACAGGATGAAACAAAAATTACTTTTACTTCTACTCCACTACATTTCAGAGGCAAATATTATACTTTTACTCCACTACAATTATTTGAAAAAGTAGTTACTTTGTAGATTTGGATTATTATTACAAAACATACTGTGATGAATATGGATGGACACAGACGCAGTGATTGATGCTGTTGAATTCAGGTGTGGAAGATGAGCAGGGACTCAGTGATTGACTGCATTGGTTTCAGGTGGGGAGAGGACGCTGACACCGTCATTTGGACATGGGCACAGTATCGGAGCACGACGTCTTGCGGTACGGCACTCTGGGGACGGGAGGGGCCGTTCGCTGGTTTTAGTCCTGCCGACGGAGAAGACAGATAGCCAGGGGGAGCTAGATGTTTACGTAGCAGGAGGGGAGACTACACTATAGGTCTCCTGTAGAAAGATAGGGCTGGGAAATTAGCGGAGTGTCGTCCGCCTCCTCGCTCCGCCGACAGCTGACATAGCCAAGGGTTGTCAGCACAGCACGCCGTCCAGCGAAGTTATTCCCTGGGGAGTTGGACGACGTCACAGCTCAGACCCCAGGGGGTCGCGCCACTAGGGGCGAGTTAAGTACCTGTGTATATATTGTGTGTGTGTACATATAGGCCTGTATTTTATAGAGCATTTTATAGTGTTTAGTGCTTATGAAATGACCTGTTGTGTTACACTGTTTTGCCTGACCCTTTTATTATTATGTAGCCCACTGAGTATTTACTTTAATAAAGATCACTCTATTATATCTTTATATCCTTTGTCTGTTGTGCTTTCAGGTTCTGACATTATATCTACAATTTGTAGTAACCTTAGAAAACCCACATTTATTACAATACATTACCCACTTCAGCCCTATACATTTCGGCCATTTGAAAATAGCAGATCTACAAGCTCACAATGCCCATTGTGAGCAATTGTAGATCTGCTATTTTCAAAAGATTTTATACATTTGAAAACTTGTGAAATGGGGACATTCTGCATAATGACTACTTTAAGTACATTTAGACATAATTTTACTCAAGTAAATTTTGAATTCTGGACTTTTACTTGTAACAGATTATTTCTACATTGCAGTATTGATACTTTTACTTGAAGTAAAAAAAATGGGAGTACTTTTTCCCACCACTGGCTTGGACAAAACTTGAAGCTGGACCAACGTTAATGTACGCAGGACCGCATTTTCAAACTGTGGACTCGCTGGGATGGTAGCTTTTCAGGTGACATTTGTTGTGATTCTCATCTTAAGAGTAGTAGCATGTATCTATCTATCTATCTATCTATCTATCGCGCGTTAATCTTATTCGTGATCAAATATTATTCTGGTGGCACTGGCAGATGGATGCCATACCACACTCGAACCAGTGATCTTGACTCATCTAGACTCTAGATGTTGCCAAGATCACTGGTTCAAACCCCACTGGTTCTAGATTCTAGAGAATCTTAACGCAACTTGCTGTTATCAGTTGTCCTAGTGCTTTAAGACTCATTAAGGATGTCAGCCTTCAAAACAGTATGCTTTGGAGTCACCTTGGCGGGGTGTCATAGAAATCTTCAGGAATAATTTATATAAAGAGTGAGACCAGAGTGGGATGAGTCAATCTTTAGGATCTACATTTACAGAATCTAGAATAATCCCCTCTCCTAACTCACAAGCACATTTATACATTGCATACATGACAATATGGCGGGGGAGGAGTAATGCCAAAGAGTTTCTGATAGCTATGTTGGTCAGTTTTGTCTTACTCAGGTCTTGCAACCTGTGAGATGAACGAATGGACCCCCGTGGGCAAAGAGCCCAACTGGCTTGATAAAATCTTTAGTATGAGGCCCTCAATGGGCTGGGTCACAGTTGGCATGATAATCATCTTTACACAGGGGTAACCCAAAACACTTACGTACTGTATTGTGAACCCAAAACACTTACCTATCTTGAAACCTCCCCTCGGCCTTAGGTTGTTGCTTAAGTTTAAATTATTAGGTTTTGTCCTACAACGATACAAATAGTACAAATGCAACTTTTACATTAATTCTATTTTAGTGTGTATTTTATTACTTTTTGTCATCCTCATATTGGCAACTCGCTAGCATTCTGTCTCGCTTGCAGAGGAGAGGTGGGTATCTCTAGGTGAGGAGGACAGCCCAGCCCCACAATGTTGTTTGAGATAGTAGCATGATGGCCTGTTTCACATTCCAATGGCCCTGACTATCTCCTCTTAAAGCATCACAGCCAAAACATTTGAAGTTTTGAATTCCTCTGATTGTACAGATTTCTTTCATGACTGACAGTAGGCCCTTTAGCTATTCAGATAGGCCTACTTTGAAATGTGTTGCGCCCCTGACAGTATACCCCCCCCCCCACACACACACACACGCACACCCCAACACTCTCAAAACATTTGAATATTGAATATATATATTTTTTACCTTTGATATAATTTGAGAAGTGAGGCTTTCATATATTCTAGATTGCATAAAGTGAAATAAAAAAGGATTTATAATACAGAAATGTCAACCATCTGAAAAGTATGCTAATTTATGCCACTCAATATTTGGTCTGGGCAACTTCTGAACTAACTAATTCATCAATGTGGTGCGGCGTGGCATGGAGGCTATCAGCCTGTGGTACTGTTGAGGTGTTATGGAAGCCCAGGTTTTCTTTGATAGCGGCCTTCAGCTCATCTGTATTGTTGGGTCTGGTGTCTCTCATTTTCCTCTTGACAATACAACTAGATTCTTTTGCCAGTGTGGGCAGGTGCCAACTCCCGCTAGAAAAGGAAATCAGCATCTCCATAAAGCTTGTCAACATACAGAAACACAAAGTGCTCTAAAATATCCTGGTAGATGGCTGTGTTGACTCTGGACTTGATAAAACACACAGCCCTCACATCTAGAGTTCGGGCCGCTACACGCCCCTCACACCTACGTTGCACTGCCGATCTGCCGGTTATGTCGGAGTCATAGTGACATGGCCGTGGTCCTGCCAATATATGGACGTATCGAGTTTGTTTATGGTTATATCCGAGTAAGAGTGCACTGGTCCACCCACCCATAAGCCAATTTTAATTTAGGATATATAGTATATGTATACACACACGTATGACAACATTGGAGAAATAGTCAAAAATAACCATACTACCTAATGCTACCAACCTCAGTCATGGCTACACAAGCCCTTGTTGTTTTCTTATGTTGTAATCAAGTGTTTGTTAGGCTTATGTTAGAATCTGTTAAAACTTATTATTTGCCAGAGAGTTGACATGACTGACCCTTTCATGGCCAAGTTTAGCATGTAATCCCCTTTTGTGGTTTAGCAGGCTAGTGAACACAGGAAGATGTTAAGTTCCTTAAGCTATACGTGGGCTAGGGAAACAAAAGTAAAGCCACATTTTGTTTTGGCTTTACTATATATTCTCCAAAGCATTCAAAGAAGGATGCTTTCTTACGTACACTTACAGACCATTTTGGCATTTCATACACTGGATCAAACCTTATTATATATTACACACACACACACACACACACACACACACACACACACACACACACACACACACACACACACACACACACACACACACACACACACACACACACACACACACACACACACACACACACACACACACACACACACACACACACACACACACACACACACACACACACACACACACACACACACACACACACACACACACACACAGAGAGAGAGATATGATCCATCTAACCACCAAGCCCAAAACTCTATATCATGCTGTAAATTCCATATTTCAATAGAAACTTGTCAGTTCATGTTTTGTACAGTAAGACACAGGACATGCCCAGAAGATCTTGAATGAATGTTTTTACTTGTTATAAGCAAGCAAGAACATGTTATGCATCGTGGAGGACATTTTATGATACAATCACCACCAGCATATTAGCATCGTTCTGAAAAAGCATACCATCATACACAGAAATCCTGAGTGTTTAAAGGGCCATCTTTTCTATGTGAGCAACATATTTTTGGTTAAAATTGGAAACTGTTGCCAATTGTCCGCAACCGCGTCCTAAAAGCAATAATAAACACTCAAGTGATATCGTATTATACCACAGCTACAACACCTGCGGCCTAGATATAATCACAATCTTGTGTATTGTTGCTTAAATACTGTCCTTTTCTAGTAAGCTCTATGGTATTAAATTCCCCAATGTACACAATTTTAAATACTACATATTAAGCAGACATACAGTACACAAATACAAGTTCAGACTCAGCCCCCCAAAATGTACTGCTTTGATTCTGACAGCTGATCTCTGAATACAGTCGGATGGAGTTTTACCCCTGTGGAGTGAGCAGCGCACTCAGCCACAGAAACAACAAATATTGCAGATGAGGTCTGTCCAAGATAATTTGGCTCGGATAGCCAATGCCCTGATATCTGAGGTCTTGCACATTTTACAATAGAAAAGTGTATGATTGAGAGTTTTTAATGGTCTAAAGTGCCACACCATTTTGCTCTCTGACAACGTATTTTCCGATAAGAGTCATCTGAAGACATTACAAGAATGACATATTACTCACAATCTAGATTGTTATTTAGTACTGCATTTGCATTCACCATGTCTAGCCTGAGAAATATATGGATTCCTACATTGTTATGGTCTTTAGGGCAAGAAACTATTAAGTCAGGGAGAAATCTTCTGAAAAGCCTTTTACGATTACACAGATGTATACAGACTTTGTACAATGGTATTATTTTCTTTTTTGTACTCTACATATACTTGTTTTTAATCTCCCATTTCATGCTGGTTGTTCATAACTGCAGTGAAAGCATTCCGATTAAAATGTCACCTGTCATAAATATCATCTGAAACAGTATTTGATCATAATTACATTATAGATCTGAGAAACAGTGACACAAACTAATATTATCAAAATAAATAGCAACAAATAATCTCTAAACATATGTCAAAAATAAATAAAACAAAAACAATTGGAACTGTGATTCAGTCATAATGAAAGTGCAACACTCATACTCTATGTCCCACTGGCACATGGCTACTAAGCTGTACTGTAGATAGACTTGAAACACTAAATATTCAGTGTTCACTTTTTGTCTGGTAGTTAATTACCTTTGACTGAAACAATTATTGCCATCCAACACAAAGAAATTACATTCCAGCTCTTGAGGAATTATGGTTAACTAAAGGCTAGTTTATGCTCCATCACGCAATGGTGTCGCGTGCCGAGAACGGACGAGAATAGCAGACCTACTGTATAAGCTCACAACATGTCGAAAGCGAGACGCTATTCTTCGTGCGAGACACCATCACACGGCAAAGTATGAATCAGGCTTAACACTTCAGTCTTTAGCATACCAAGTTACTAAATAGCTCTGGTCTTTCAGTGTATTAACTTGACAAAGCTCTCTATTCAGTCCAGCCCAAACATTTCTGTTTGCATAACATACAAACAGGGGCTATATGTTCAACGTACAAACAACATGCGATGTGGCTTTTTTCTTTCCCCATAACCTAGCACCAAGTGGTCCGAGTTTTAACTATTTAGACAAATCTGAACACTTGTACTCCGGCTGAGCCTGACATAACATGAATAATCTGAACACATACAGTACATACTGTACATACAGTATATATACAGTATATACACATCTTACTGTATGACCATCATTTTTAGAATACTGCACAAATACTTTCAGTCATTTGGTCTGAGGCATTTTAGGATTTTTTTTTTACCAATCATTAGTACCTCTTAGCTGCATGGTAATATAGAAGGACCTACACATATGATTCTACCTTAGGTCAAACTTGGTGAGGTTTTGACATCAATCCTTGAGTCTGCATTTCTGCCTAAACAATAACCCCTGGCCTGGACATGTGTGTTATCTGTAAAAAATAACAAAAAACGAGGGTTTGTGCACTGCAGATAAGCTAACATGGATATCTGAATTGCCGTTCAATAGGCGGACTATAACCTCATTCCCAGTTTTATCTCCCAACTCACGAGGAGACAAATTACTGCTGAAAGTGTGTTCATTTTACAGGACTAAACGTTGAGCAGCCTACCGGAACATCCGGCTAGCCCAGTACTTCCTGTACAAAAACCATTAAACCATTAAACCATTCAGCTGACTCATATACCAGAGTTTGAACAACACTAATGTTTGGATTAAGGTAGATAAAGAATATAAAGGAAGGAACGTAGGAAGAGCTCATTGATGAAAGCATTTGAGCTTCTTAAGATGATGTGCGATAACAAGTGGACTGCATTATGTATAAGGGGCACAGGCATAAAGATCATTGCACCGTCTGGATTCTATGTTTTGATCCAAGTAACCTCCAAATGATATTTGGTCAAAACATTCAAGGACCAAAACTAAAGCAAACCCCATACCAGCTCATAAATAATACTATTGATGCAGTCCTTTGGCAGAGCCCTCAAATTCAATGTCCCTGAGTGGACTGTGTGTTCTCACTCAGGTCGTCTTTGGTCTTCTGGATGCAGGTAAAGATTTCCTTGAAGAGAGCTTTGTACTCTGGCGGCTGCCCATCCTCCACGACAACTGTCACATCCGTCATGACACCCAAGCCGGCGTTTCTGCGGCGGATTCGATTGCCAACGTAGGGAGTGCTGGCTGTCTGAACAGCCTTGTGGTTCATGTCATCTGCTCCCTGCTGGCACCGCCGCAGAAGCTCCTCGTATTTTACCTGAAACATGACAAAAATGTACATATAGAGTAGGCTAGTACATTTTCTTTCTTTTTTTTTACATTACGTTTTTACATGTTTTTAACTGATAAGGATAATTCATGGAATAAGTACAAAGTTCAGAAGCAAAATAACCCAAAATTCTGCTTGTGGTGAGGCAGACTGTAGGGAAAAAAATACTGAGGCAGTCATTTTGCAGATGAGCAAGGCAACAGCTGACGGACGTGTTTCGACACTTGGGTCTTCAACAGGGTCAAGTTCAGTGAGTAATACAATGATGATTTTTTTTTACCCAAAATCAATTAAAGCTGCAGTTCGTAACCTTTATGTTTAAATCAAGTCTTATGAAAAAAAGCTCTAGATTGCAGCTTTAACTAACCACTACACAAGCTAGGAATACACCACCTGCAGTGCGCTGTACTGGGCATCCACTTCATTGAGCAGAGAGATTCCCCTTTGTTTTACTGCCTCTGCTCGTCTGATGCACATCTGCTCGTGGCCACGCCGAAGGTCATCTGTATTGGTCCTCCTCACAAGGATGTCACTGCTACACCTCTGCTGGCTGTATGCCCCTGGCTCCACTGCCTCTTTCTCCACCTTCTCCTTCTCCTCCTCCTCCTCCTCCTCCACACTCTGCTTGGGTTTCTCGTCAGAGGGAAAGAAGACCGTATCAGGTAGCAGCAGCTTGTCCGGCCTCCTGGCACTGGCGGGGGAACAGCAGCATGTTACTCTGATGTCCAATAAACTATTACATACAGTAATACATGTTATGGGTGCATTCTAAATGATGTCACCAGTTAAAAAAAGTCTAAACATTAAAACATCAACAATCTGATTAAACTTATAATCACAAATAAAATTGAAAAAGATTCAAATACCACCGAAGAGGAAAAAGCGGAACTCCAAAATGAAGGATGCAAGACTGGCTCAGATAAACATTCTTATTTATTGTCAGAATCTCTTAGGAAGGCTGAGGCCGAAACGCATCAAGCGTTCCCAATAAATAAGAATGTTTATCTGAGCCAGTCTTCGTCTTGCATTCTTCATTTTGGAGTGCCGCTTTTTCCACTTCGGTGGCATTTCAGTCAATCTAGTTATATTTATAGCCGAGCACCCACTACCTAAACAAAAAGGCATCCAGAGGAAGCGCACCTGCTTTATTTCTTACCAAAATAGAAAAAGATGTCGGTGCTACAGTACTAGCTCAGGTCTCACCTGCTTGTATAATCGGCATGCCACAGAAGCCGGAGCTCCTCCACTTCGGCCTCCAGCTCCCTCTGCCTGGCCTGGCAGCCCTCCAAAGCGGCCAGCCTCTGCTCTAGAGTCCCGTTCTCTCTGGCCGTCAACTCCGTCTCCCGCTCCGCCACCTCCCTGCGACTCCGTTCTGCTGCCATCTGCTTCTGAAGGGTCTGGATGGAGCGCTGAAGGATGGCATGCACCTCTTCTGGGTCTTGGTGTTCCTCTCGGTCGTAGGAAGACACCTGCGGAGACCAGGGTCGATCCATGCGCAGGCTTTCATAGTCTAGGTACCTGAGACAAGGAAGGTGGACAGATATGTGTAATTTCAGAAAGGGGTGACACTATATGGCGAAATGTCATTATTTTTGTGACTACAAGTGTGACTTTGACTGTCAGACCTTGACTTTGATTGTGTCCTTGACCTTTGACATTTTAACCCAAAAGTTAATCATCTCTACGGGGTAGACTGTTGATGATTCCCACTCATTTTAATGAAACTCTGCCCATCCATTCTCTATTTTGACCATTATTGTGACCACAACCCTGGACCTTTTCAACGCGAAAATGTATCATCTCTTCAAGGCAGCCTACAGATCATTCCCACCAAGTCTCATGAAAATCCACCTCTCCATTCCCACTAACAAACAAACAAGGTAATGTAAGCAGTCCTGTCTAATACACACAGACAGACAGGACTGATTACATTACCCTGCCTCACATTGCTGCAGGCTGCGTAATCAAACATTTTATTTAACAATGGTGGCTTACTTTACTTTAGGCCAATGTCGAGAGGTACACCTCAGCTCACTCCACACAATAACACGGTTTCAGAATAAATAGAGAGGTATGCTGAACCAACAACGTGTTACACAATTATGTTTTATCATGCCACTGACTATAAGGGAGGGTTAAATCCCCTCTTGGAGAACACTCCGCTGTGGATTATATCTACAATCTCTAGGTCAGATTATGTTGCCTGGCTTTGGGTAACCAGAGGATGTCCAATCATCATATGGGGCTAAGACACCAGTGCACTGTCTATGGATAGGTATCATATCAGGTGCTACCAACAGAGAAGCGGTTCCAGACAACCATTAGTTTGACCACTTTCAACATGATGTAGCTATTCTCGTCATTTCATTATAGGTGAAATGTTCAAACATTTAAAAAAAAAAAAAACGTTCAAATATTTCCTAAATGTCCAAAACATTACTCATCTAAAAGCTCACAACACATCATGATGCGTTGAAGCTTGTAGATTGGTTATTTTCATGCAACACCACTGTAAGACTAGGGTGAAGTCTCGAGGACATCTACCCTGTTACTTCTGGCACAAGATAAAATGACATTCAAATGAACTTTACGTCTTCAATAGTGCAACAAACAAACTATGAAAAGCAGCCGCATGCCAACTGGCACATTCCGATCCCAGGAAGTCTGTGTTTCGGGGCAACTTCCTGTGTTTATCTGCTGCTATTGTTTTGTTTTGTCATGTCATGTAATGTCCTTCTCGAGATAGTGTCCCTTTACACATACTTGTAAATTAGTATCTGCAAGGACACAAAGGTATTTTTACTGCATACAAACACAAACCTGTCATGGTTTAAGTCATAGAGCTCCTTGAGACAAGACACACTCTGTGCTCCAAGGCTGCGTCTCTGCTCGGTCAGTTCTCGTCTGTTACGCTCTTTCTGGGCGCTCTTCAGTTCCTCCACCTGGGTCTGCAGGTCCTCCATGTGGGTCTGCAGTGCATCAATGGTCTCTGTCAGACTATGGCCAAAAGAAGAGAAGAATTATGTGGTGTAGAAGTACTGTAGTGCATAAAATGTGGTGTGGAAGTAGTGCATTAAAAGGTATGTGAATATAGTAGGATCACAGGACTATAGGGATGCAACTATTGATAATTTTCTCAACTAATATTCTATCGATTCATTTTGAGATATATTTTATACATCAACGAATCGACAGGAAGAAATTGTAATTAATGATTTTTTTATAATCGACTAAATCTATTGACTTATTTTTCATATAACTAATAGCAAAAATTGCTGGTCTACAACCTCACAATGTGTCGCATCATGACATGTTGTGAGCTTGTAGATCAGCTATGTTCGCTACTTTTGAAGATTTTAAGAAAAAGTATTATTATTATTTTCAATCAAATCTGCTGGATAATTAATGTACATATTCATAAATGAGCTTCATGTTTTTTGCAGTTTTGTCTTCTTTTTTACAGCAAGAAATCATAATAATTTGATACAGATTGACCAATAGGTGGCTGATTTGAGCAAAAAGACACTGACCTGTGGATTTTCTGCTGAGAAAGGCGGTTGTCCTGCACCAGTCTGTGGTTGCCCTGCTCTAAATCCCTGGCTGCTACATCCAGCTGCTCATACACCTTGGCATGCTGGTCATTCATCTGCCGCAGCAACTCCACCTGCTTGGCCAGGTACTGTAGGAGAGGAGAGAGACATGTATGGGTAAAGGAAACGAGCCATTTCTCTACAGCTGTCAGAGAAAACCATAGACCTCCACCGACCATCCATGGAATCTCCAGTGTTAAGGGCCTTTTGAACTTCTGAAAACACTAGCAAACCCCCTCCCCACCTCCAAGAATTGCCAGAAGAGTTCACTATCTCCTGTGAAATATTCTCCATCCCTTCCCATAAAGCTTATCAATGCTGTGAATTATTCACAGCATGTAGCTTTAATATTAACTATAACTGTTAGAGGAAGCTTAAAGTAAAACTGTTGGCTATAATCTGCACAGAGCTACTTAAGAGAGGAACATTATTTGAAGTTGTAAATTGAACTTTGAACACCATGCTCTCACCATTAACATTAAGAGAACATTGACTTTTGCTCAAGACAAGTACAGAGACAAAATAGAAGAGTCTGGATGGGAAGATAAGTGCAATATGATCACAGTGGCTAGAGCAGAGCCTGACTAGACCTTGAAATTGAGATAAAAACGTATCATGTGCAAAGCATAATGTTTTATGTGTATGCTAAGTCAAAGAATCGGATCAATTTCACTCTCCTGGCAGACATTGTGTTATCTACGTTTAAGGGCACAATGTTTTCAAGAATTACATCTACATTTTGCGGAAAGTGCTTAATATTATACTTTGTTGTACAACCATGTTGCTTGCTGAAAATAATTGATTTTCAATTGAAAAATCTGCTGCACTTTTTATATTAATTTCAAAAGTGGAGCAGAAATGTATTTCAAAAGTGAAACATTTGAAAATCAGTTACTTTCGGCAAGTGTCACAGTTCAATTGTACATGAAAGTATAAATTAGCCATGAGACTGACAGCAGACACTATAGACAGGGGTCAGCAGAATACAAGGGATTAGCCTATCAAACTCATTAAGTACTCAAGCCACTGGCAGACACACTGTTGTGTAAACAGATTAAGGCTCTATATGCTGACCTGAATGAATGGCCTGTCCTGCAACTGTAATAGGTAATGTCACTCTGTACATCTGTCAAATTACATATACAGACATAATGTCAAGGTATATGTCTATGGCTAAATGTCTATGCACACCGTATGGTGGTGTCCGATGAGTCAACACAACATATGGTGGTGTCCAATAGGTCACTACATTTAGCTTGTTTGTACAGTATGTTTCTCTAAATAAAAAAAAACAACTGGTAAACTCTGTAAGTGAACAATGATTATAATAAAACTTTGAGTTAGGTTCCACGTGAATATGATTATTTTTTTTATGTGAAATAGATTTAGATAATAACCAAAAATAAGGTAATAGGACTTGGAATGTATTAAATTTATTTTTTCAACATTTAGCTCTCTGTGAGGCAAATATTGGTTCAACCCGAACGAACTGTGCAAAAGACTGATTAAATCACAGTGTATTTGTGACTTGCTTTCACTTAACTTCTTAACAATGAAAAGTCGCTGCCAGCAAGAATTATTCCATTTGGACTATTCTCAGTGGGGCTCTCATTTTAGACTCAGTCATATTAAAAAAATAATAACAGTAATTTAGACAAACATAGTGTCTATGGTCAGCGGTTGGTTCGATAACAGTAATTTACTTGCAGACCAAGCTGTGAATGTGAGTATAGAGTACAGTATGTTAGTCATGCACATGAGACCAGTGGGTCGTTTCCACAAATGTGGTGGAACAGTAAATACTCTTCACTTGGTCGTTATTAAGTCTAGTTTTAGTACTGTTTCAACCTCTATCTCCTGCAGCTGTTCCTGGTTGGTGCCATACAGCCCCTGCAGAGCCTGCTCCAACTCATGGTTTCTGTCCAGGAGAGTTTTCCCCAGCTCAGCTGCGAGATGGAGATCTGTAAACACACAGGAAATCATATTGAATAAACAAGGTGTAATGTTCAATGTCCAAACATTGCAGTGATAGAACCACACGCTTGTAAACAGCAGGTCACACATGTTTGTAGGTTCTTTGCACATTACCTGTCTCACACTCACACACACACACACACACACACACACACACACACACACACACACACACACACACACACACACACACACACACACACACACACACACACACACACACACACACACACACACACACACACACACCTTCTAAAAAGGGTCACACATCTCTGTCCAACCTGATATCACATAATCTGGTACACAAGTTGTGTGTGCTGAGTGTTTAGAACAGGAAGGAACTAAGTAATGTTATATCAAGTTAATTTTTGGCCCAGCGGGCGTACTGAGTGAGAACATCCGATCCGCCAGTAGATTTACTGTGCAGCAGTGGTGGAAAGTAACTAAGTACATTTACTTTACATAAGTACAGCAAAATGTTGAGGTATTTTTACTTTACTGGAGTATTTCCAATTTTCTGTACTTTTACTTCTACTCCACTACATCTCAGAGGCAAATATTATACTATTACTCCACTACAATTATTAGACAACATTAGTTACTAGTTACATTATAGATTTTGATTGTTATTACAAAACATACATTAACCACTTCAGCTCTGTATACATTTCGGTCATTTGAAAATAGCAGATCTACAGCGACAAGCCTGCTATTTTATATATTTTTTGAAACTTGTATAATGAGTACTTTTACTTTTGGTACTTTAAGTATATTTTGATGCCAATTCGTTTATACTTTTACAAAGTATATTTGATTCCAGACTTATACTTTTTTTTTACTAGAGTAAAGAATGTGAATACTTTTTCCACCACAGCTGTGCATAAATATCTCCTTATCCAGGACAGAATCAACGCATGGGAAATGACAGCCTCGGGAAATCCTGGAAACAGCTGAGAGTCTGAGACCCCTCTGGATTTTGTCTGCCCTTACCCCATGACCAGTGTGTTTATCACAGTATGAGTGTCACAAGAGCAGGCTACAGAATTTAATATATCTTCTAGTTGTGTGGTGTATCTTTATTTATCATGCGTTTTAAATGTACAAAAAAGTGCAAAAGAACACAAGAAAAACACACAAAAACACGCATTGAGAGCAGTGGCTCTCAATTCGTGGTCCGGGGACCCCAAGGCCAAGGGGTCCTTGGGGGTTCTAACTTCTACAGGTTCTCTAGCTACATGATTGACATTTAGGAATCATTTAGTCCAATTTGTCCCATTTAAATGAAATGAGGATTTTACATAATGTAGAATAGATTGGTTTTTTTTTTAAGGATATAATTAAGGGGGGTCCATGGCCTGCCGCCTAATGCATATCAATGGGTCTCTAAAATTTTAAAGGTTGAGAATCTCTCCACAACAAGAGCCTCTTAACATAATCCAACTATTCTACTCCAGTAGCCAATTCATAAATATTTTTTTTTTTTAAATGTTAGATAGATAAATTACTATTTATAAGTTACCCTACAATTCCACAACAGTGTGTGTTGTGTGTAGGCTACAAACCACAGCAGCTGACAAGTGTTTAGGGCGCGACCAACCCATACATAAGCAGCCCTTACCACGTTCAAGGTCCTGTTTCCCATACCAAGACTGTTCCCCATCAAAGTCTTCCTCCACGATCATGTCCGCTAGCATCGTTATTATCTATGATCCCGCTGAAGACAGTCTGCAGGCAGCCGTCATGAACTAAAGCAACGGGACCCACAGGCAGGTTGAACTAGTTGGCCCGGAGAGGTGGGCATAACGTTCGTAACGCTCATGCTATGATGCTCAACCTCATCCTCCGGCGGTGTGTTCACTTCTGCAGCAACGTGGCAAATACTGTCAACCGCCCAGCGGACAACCAACGTGACGTAGTCAAAACGGTGTGACCAATCACGGTGAAGTAGGCGGAACAAACGTTTTGTTTTTCTTTTAAGGGCTGCTTTGTTTACAAACATAAGGCAGTGGTGTAA
This sequence comes from Gymnoscopelus microlampas, assembly GCF_963454915.1. Classification (NCBI taxonomy): domain Eukaryota; kingdom Metazoa; phylum Chordata; class Actinopteri; order Myctophiformes; family Myctophidae; genus Gymnoscopelus; species Gymnoscopelus microlampas. The sequence continues at coordinate 17,547,723 of NC_139948.1, forward strand.
AGTAACTAATTAACTAGGTACATTTACTCAAGTACTGTACTTAAGTTACTCCACAGTTACTTTTACTCCACAGTTATATGAAAACTTTAGTTACTAGTTACTTATTAGATTTGTTTTTTTTATTAAAAAACACACTGCATTAAGGCAATAATTACAGTGCATTCATCTTTTTGAATGATTGATTGAATATTGATTGAATACTTTATTAACAGTTTGCAAAGACAAGCACAGGGAAGTACAGTTCAATACAAGGTCTGTTAAGAGGATTTTAAACCCAATTGTTGCTTGTTTCCATTGGGGTCCTCTACAGTACAGAGTGCATTCTAAAAATATATATAAAGGGTCATGCCTATGTTCCCACAACCTGAGGAACCTGAGTATAAGATAATAATAATGATAATAATAATAATAATAATAATAATAATAATAATAATAATAATAATAATAATAATAATAATAATAATAATGACAATAATAATAATAATAATAATAATAGTAATAATATATAAATGACAGAAAATAAATAATGAAATAGTTAAAAAATAATTAGAGTGGCTAAAGACAAAAATAACTTCCATAGTTCCCAATTTTTTTAGCTCAAGACCCAAAAAAGAAATTAGACGTTTGCTTGGGACCCATACCAGTGAAAATAGATAGATCTGTTATTTTCACTCCTTCTTAAACTTTAAAAAAAATGATGGAAATTATTCAATTTTTTAATTTTATTTATTTAAACTTAAAAAAAAAAAAAAACTTTTCAAAAATGTTATATATTTGTTTTAATGTAGGAAACAAAAAAAAGGGGATATTTACTCGCGACCCCCCAAAAATTGGTCCACGACCCAAACATGGGTCGCGATCCATTGTTTGGGAAACTAGAGAGCTCGTTCAAGTTCATGATAAAAAGCCTGGTTTTATTAAATTTTAACCCGGTGCCATCCGGTCTGGGACCCGCCTACTCCACAGCTGTATCCGTTCATTTCCACACACATATACATGCACGAACACAGACCTTTTCCGTATCCGCTGATTAGCGGATATGTAACCTGGCAAAGTGAATTGATCCGATTGATCAATGTTTATGTCCTGTAGTCCCGCCTATTTCCGCATATACAGAGCAATGGAGTTTGACTCATTGACTGGACTGGGACGCGGCGCTGCATTTAATTGATGTTAGACCGGATTATTGTAAGTTATTTCCCATAATAACTCTATGATTATTACATATTTAAAGCCTGATTTGTGACAGCAGTCATCAAGGTCTTGAGGTTATGATATTCATCATTTACCTTCCACTTAATGTGTGAAATGAACCGATGCTGAAGATGCAACAGCTGAAAGTACGCGACTATACTGTATTAATTGACATATTTGTACTTACATTTTGGTGCTGGTATTCAGTGGTCTAAGTAACTAAGTACATTTACTTAAGTACTGTACTTAAGTACAATTTTGAGGCGTGTTTTACTTTACTGGAGTATTTCCAATTTCAGTACTTTTACTTCTACTCCACTACATCTTAGGGGCAAATATTATACTTTTACTCCACTATAATTATTTTAAAGCTTTAGTTACTTGGTACTTTGTAGATTTTGATTATTATTACAAAACATACAGTACATTTCAGCTATTTGAAAATAGCTGGTCTACAAGCTCACAATGCGTTGCGATGCTCAGGCATTGTGAGCTTGTAGATCTGCTATTTTCAATAGATTTATATACCTTTGAAAACTTGTGAACTGGGACATTCTTTATAATGAGTACTTTCTACTTTTGGTACATTTTGTACATTTTGATAGCAATACTTTTCTACTTTTACTCAAGTGAATTTAGAATTCCAGACTTTTACTTGTAACAGAGTATTTCTACATTGCAGTATTAAGTAAAATAGCTGGTCTACAAGCTCACAATGCGTTGCGATGCTCAGGCATTGTGACCTTGTAGATCTGCTATTTTCAATAGATTTATAGACCTTTGAAAACTTGTGAACTGGGACATTCTTTATAATGAGTACTTTCTGCTTTTGGTACATTTTGTACATTTTGATAGCAATACTTTTGTACTTTTACTCAAGTGAATTTAGAATTCCAGACTTTTACTTGTAACAGAGTATTTCTACATTGCAGTATTAAGTAAAAAATTGAAGTACTTCTTCCACCACTGCTGGTATTTCACTGTCATCTGTCTGTTTCAACTAATTTAAGCTTTGTTACAGATGTATTAAAAAAGCAGCTGTGTGGAATCGGCCCATCGCAGTAGCCTACATAACTTTGGTGTAACCTAGTATTCGCTTAATTGGACCACCATGACCGTGGAGAAACCAGCCTCAGGTGCACGCACCTACGGAGGAGGAGTTCAGCGTCACCTGGTGAACTTTGGAATCCACCCTGCAGCAGTGTCCTACTCCATGACCACTCTTGGAGCTGGCATGATGAACAGTATCTTCAGCTTCTATTATGTCAAACTCTTCCTCAACAAATACAAGATATCAGAGGGAGCATTTCACCAGTCACAAGTGAGTGCACACACCGGAAGTGCTGTGTTCATTTAAGACTGAGTGCACAAATGGATAAATGAACACACATGTGTGCATAGGGAAATACTAGGTGTGCATAGGAAAGTTAACTCAATGCACATCATTCACAAAATGTCTTGAAATACAAATATGTACACACCTGGCTGGATGCTTCATTTTGGTATCATTTCCCCTCTCACAGATCGTGTACATGGTGTGGAATGCGGTGAATGACCCCCTGTTCGGTTACCTGCAAGACAACTCCCGTGTTCCCTGCTGCTCGCAGCGACGCCTCTCCATCCTATACGGAGCTCCCCTCTACTCCCTGGCCTTTCTGCTGGCCTGGTTCCCATGGCGGACGTACTCCCCCGGCGACTGGATGAGCGGCCTCCACTTGACGGTGGCGCTCTGCGCGTTCGATGGCATGTTGACGTTTGTGCTGTTGGCACAGTGCGCCCTGTTCGCTGAAATCTCCGGCCACCATCAGAGTCGCCTACGACTCATCAAGTACAACCAAGTAAGCAAGGGAGCAAGGATTCATTGTTGAATTTATCACTTAGAGCTGCATTCCACAACTTTTGTGTATGAATAAAACTTTATTTTAACCAGTCTGTATGCTAGACTATAACTAACACAACTGTAGTGGTTGGAGGTGGTCTACCTGCTCTTCTGTTTATAAAACTTTATTTTATAAATCTGGATCCTGTGGCCCCTGTAAACCACCACTGGTTGACAAGAGGTATTGCATGAAGCTCAAAGCTAAATATCTCCCCTGCCCAAACAGGCTTTCTGTCTTAGCTTAGCAGTCGAAATTTCGGAGGCCTGGGTTAGAATCCTGGGTAGGACATAACTCTTGTGGATTGCAGCTTTAACCACTTAAACCCTACTTCGTTGATCAGAGTCCCCCAGGGGTCTATACAAGGCCCCCTCCTTGTTTACCTCTGCGCCAAATCTCTTTGCCCAAAAGAGGCAATCTGCAAGCTCACAAGATGTTGCGTTGCAACATGTTGTAAGCTTGTAGATCTGCTATTTTTGCTGAATGTTTGAATATCATGACACGCCCCGAATAGGAATGCTAGGGTTCAAGTGGTTGAATAGTGGTAAAGATATCATTAACTCTGCTTGATTTTTCTACGTACATTTTAGAGTCTAGTGTCCTTGAGTTTAGCCCATGCATTCTCCTTTCATTCTCAGGTGGCATCCCTCATTGGTTCCTCCAGTGTGCTGTTCTGCGGGCTCCTCTCCAACAACATGGATGATTTCCCAGCCTTCCAATGGTTTACTGTGCTGGTAGCCATCCTGGCCTGTGGCTGCATGCTCTATACAGGCTTCCACAGTGAAAGTCGCTTTGATAACAAAGGATCCACTGGGTCTGTTGACGAGGCCGCTGGCGAATCAGCGCTCTCCTTCTCCGCCGTCATGTCTATGTCGAAGCAGATCTTGACCAACAGGGACTTCCAGCTCTTTGTGGTCATGAACTTTTTCCAGGTCTTCATGGTGGCTTTCTGTAATAACTTCACCATGATATATGCTGAGCATCTAATTCCCCCCGATGCACTGCCGTCATTGGCTAAGAGTTTAATGTATGGAGCTGGATTCATTTGCCCACAGGTATTGTGCAGTTTTTTGATGATATTAAATGTTGTTCAAGTGCTATTTGAAATGTACAGATTTGTCATTGGGGATGCATTTGTAAATCTCTGTGACTCACTTTATAATGTAACCCTTTTCTCAACCCTAGATATTAGTCCTCTGTCTCCAAAATCTACTCCATAGTCTTGGCTACTACAAGATGATTCTTTTAACCTTCTACGTGGAGGCAGGAATGGCTGTGGTTATGCTGGCTCTGGGTCCTCACTACTATTACATACTAGCATTCTTCCTCATTGCTAACATGTAAGAGACTACACCATTTCTACAGAATGTCATATATTTTGCAGTGTTTTACATATTACAGTTACAATTTATAAACATTACTATATTATATATATATATATATATATATATATATATATATATTTAATCTTTCTTTAATGCCATGAGTTTCATATCACATGTTGAAACAAATCAATATATCTGCTCTCTCTTGTATTCTCTATACAGGGTCATTACTCAGGCGACCTTCAGTCTATTCTGTCTGCCTCTGGCTGACATAATTGACTCAGACCTGCAGAGGTACAAGCGCAGGTAAAAACGAAAAAAGGAGAAGAAAAAAAGACAGATAATGTCCTGGTATGTCAGTACACTGTGTAGTCCAGTCATCCAACACAAATAGAGCATACCGTTTGGTTTGACCACTTGGCCAATGGCAAAGACATTATAACTCCAGGTGCACCTACAGTAAAGCTTGATTTATACTTTGTTGCATGCCTGAGTCACGTGCCGAAAATGGCTGATCTACAAGCTCGTAGCTTGTGAGCTTGTAGATCTGCTATTTGCAGTGTGTGACACCAGTGTGCAATAATATATAAATTAAGCATAGAATACAAAATGTCAATAGGCTGCTCTGAATTTGTTTAGATGTCAACATGAAATCCAAAGCTGAGGGAGATCCTTGGTGGATCAAACGTCTGAATAAAGTTCTAGTTACTTGTTCCTTCATGGTTTCTTTCCAGTGTACCTTGCTAAATTGTATGCAAGTGTGCAGTATCAAATGTTAACATCAAATCCATTAAAATGCAGTAATGATGATATTTGGCAATCATTGGTAATTTAACTGAACTGTTATTTAAATAGTGATTCAATATTTTAATATGATTATTTTGGTTTTGTCTCTGTAGTTCTCCCCTATCCTCTATGGTGTTTGGAACAAATGCACTTTTCACTAAACCTGCCCAATCTCTGGCACCTATGCTGGTGGTTAGTATTCTCAACCAGTTTGGCTATGAAGAGCTGAAAGAGGCAGGGAGCACTTCAAATCAAAGGTACAGACTACATCTCAATGGCAATCCTCTTTCATTTCAGTCTGAACTAACTGGTCTAACTGCACTTTGCTGTTTGGGAGACATACTGTACAATTTGGAATATTGGGCTCAGACATCCAGGATTAGTTTGTCATGCTCTAATGACAACACATTTCCTCATTCTTTGCCTCACCTCAGTGTATTGTTAGCCTATTTACAGTATATAGATCCTCATTCTGTGAAGTCGACTTTGTGCAGCTGTTTAGCTGTTTGTGCCCCCTAGTGTTGGAAACGTTTGAGCACTGAGGAAATAATTCTTGAAAATAAGCAACATCGCATGATACGGTTTGTTTTAAGTTATATTATTGGGTGTGTTTAATTTGTTCCTATACATTTTGAATGAGAAAAGAATAAAACAGATATTGGATGAATGTAATTTTAACTACCGGTAGGCTATAGGAAAAACAAAAAAGGTTATAAAATATAAATACACTTTCACCACTGCAGTTCTAAATTATATTCAACATACAAATATTTGGTCCACATGAATAAGTACACATTTATATTGTTCATTCTTCTTCTCAGTGCATTGGAAGACCTGCATGGGGCCATGTTCTACTTAGTGTGTCTGGTGCCCATGTGTGTTGCTGTTCTACAAGCCCTGGCCTGGAAGCCATTCTCCATACGCAACAGTCATACAGTTGACACAAAGTATATGGACGGCTAACTTTGACAACCTGTCAGTCCAACAAAACTGTTTTGAATATCCTGATTCTGTTGGCTTTGGTGTTGGGAGTCAGTTTAGTGTTGAACACGAAGATAAGATGGACAGCACGTTGTGTGTTGTTTTGAGGACTTTTCAGGATTGAGAAAAACAGATAACAGTCAAGTGAACTTTTGCCAGGGTTTACAAAATGGGATCAAAAAGTTTTCTTTACTGAGTAATAGCTCATCAACCTGTCATGCCTCTTAACAATCAGTGCACTAACTGTGATGATCTGATTGTAAAAGTGTGACTCACCAAGATGTCTTAACAAGCAGACAGATTGTGAAAGTCTGATTGCCTCACATTACTTCAAAGTGTGGTAGTTTGCTTAATGGTAGTCTGACGTAGCCAGACCATTAGAGATCTCAGACTACTGACACGTCTGGGGAAATATAAGTTCAATATATGGGATAGAACAGAACGAACGGCTGCTAACAAACCTACGCACACTGATTTGAAAACTAAATCGTATCACTGTCCCAGTATGAAGAACAACCATAAAGTCTTTGCATTGGTTCTGCAATGCAGTTATTGTTTAACCCATACATTTAATTTAAATGTCACCAGATGCATCAGTAGGCAGAGATGAACTGGTCATCTAGCTAGCATAATGGGGGCTACACCCTGCACTCGTACTGTATATAGTGGGAATTTTCCTTCATTTATTTTATTTGGGACTGTACTTTAGGGTGCATACAGAATACTGTAAGCACTTCCATTGTGCCTTTCTCCTGTCATGGCAATTGATGTGCCATTTTGTGATGATTACTTCTAAGTACAATAAAGGGATCAGGTGTAACAGGACAATTACTATACATGTTTTATACTGTTTTATTACACAAACCATGTAAGTTTATATTACACACATATCTACATATACAGTGTGTATATATTTATACGGTATAAACTGAATATATATATGTGTATATATATGTATATGTATACACACACACAGTATATAGAAATAACTGAGTCAACTGTCTTTGACACAGGAAGAGTTAACAGTAAAGGCCTTTGCAGACAGGGTTAGTTAATTAGTCAATCAGTTTTTACCGCATGCGAAAAGACGCACGAACTGAGTCAACTGTCTTTGACACAGGAAGAGTTAACATATCAGTTTATTTGGATCCTGTTTAACTTATCTCTTCACACATCGGCCAAGAATTAGGGAAGGTAGCAATGTCATCCTAAATTCTTGCTTGGCAGTTACAGGTTTTGATAGATGTCATCAGTTGGAGAGTTTGACTGTGGATCTTCTGCCTGTAATAAGATTAGTTATCAAATAATAAAATGGTAAACTGTTTACATTGCAAGTTCACTGAGAAACGAAACAGACATTGCTACAGAGAAGTTTCCTATGTGTGTCCTATGTCTTACAGAGGGAAACCACAGCATTCTGTAATAACATTTGTGCTTGTCATTTCACCTTGCTTTGAGAGGGGCCTCTCTGGTCCTTTTGATGGCGTGTACGCCGTAAGTTCCCTCTGCTAAACTCTTGCACCACAGCACGGAACTGCATTCTTGTTGCTGAATCATGCTGTATTAATAGGACATAATCAATTAGTTATTTAACACTCCACCTTGAAGTTGTTTTTTAAGAAATAATGATACTGAAATTACTGTAACAAATTCTGTGATTTGTGGTATTGTACATGCCACAAATTGTATATAAAAATATTAGTTTCTACTTATTAATGATTTTTATTAGAGACTTGATCTTCCTCTTTTTTCTTCTTCAGCGGGTTTTCCACAGTTTGATAAAAGGAAACAAGTGTAAAACCATCACACACCTGGTGAACTGTTCTTCCTGACCCTCTGCTACATATGACATGGCCATTCTGAAATATGGAGAACAGGTTCAACCACAAGTGTATACATGCAGTAGATTGACTGTTTTCCATCATTCCACCATTTGGAAGGTCTTGTTTGAATATTTATTACGGTGGCAGATCTTTGAAAAGCCATATAACATCCAAGAAACATAAATTGTTCAAGTATTACCTTCTTATAAAAAATAAGTATGATTACTGCCAGGCTGTAGACGGTCAAGAGGGCAAACGGTAGCCATATTGATATGGATATCACCATTGACATATCTTCTGAAAGCATAAAGGACAATATTTTTTTAAATGAAAACAGTTCCACCAAATAATCTTATTGGCCGCTCCTATGCCAATGCTTAGTTACTAATATTTTATTTGACTGTGGTGATTCCTTTATTCATCTTGATTCTATTTGAGAGCAGCACCCCCACCCCAAAAAAAGCATGAGAAAATAATATGTTAATACTAATATACAAATTTTACAAGACTGACATCATAAAATTATCATAACACTTACTCATGCTAGTCAGAAAAGTCCTTTGTGTCCATCTTTGAGTGTTTTTTTGTGAAGAACATGTTTTTGTGTACTTGAATGAATTAGAAATGAGTGCATGCATGTGTGTGTATGTGTGTGCGTGCAAGTACATATGTCAGGTGTGGTCTGTCAAAGTTACATTTTTGTAGTTATATTGTTACTGTGTTAATTATGTTTAATATGCTTGAAATCTGCACACACATTATGGCTAATAATGTATGTGTGTAGATTTTAAGCAAAGGTATCATAAGTGAGTGTGAATGTTTAAATATTCAAATTAAATGCAATGTTTGTATTTTCTTTCTTATTTTCTTTTGCTATTTGCTATTTCTCCTTTGTGTTCAGTTTTTTTCTTTTACATTCTTTGTGTAAATAAATGAAGGACAATAAATACTCTTACCCCTCACTGTAAGAGTAGTTGCCGATCCTATCATCTGTGCTCCTGGTTCATGTTTTCCATGGAGCACTGCAACACAGTAGTATATCCCACTTTCATTGACATCAAGCGACTTGATGTTTAGTGATGCTCCGTCCAGTCTGTACTTGGGAGTACTGGTAGTACTGGTAGTCAAGTTGAGTTGATGATGGGATTGTTGTTTGAAAACAAACCACTGGAACTGAAAGCCAGCACTCTGACAGGCCGAACTCAACTGGCAAGGAAGAGAAACAGATTGTCCACTGTTCCGCCACCTCTTCTCTGGCTGTTCCAGTGACTGGCACCTCTCTGTGTTCAGCACCCTGCCTGGAACTAATGAACAGAGATACTGTTAAGTGTGAGAAGTATACATTAATGTATATCATTCACATACAGTGTTGATTTAACTAAGAGAGTATAAATGTAACCAAATGGTCCATTTGGTTACATTTGTTCACTCTGAGTAAATGTACAAATGGATACATGAACACTAAGGATTTTACTGTGTACAACAATATATTCTAGTATGCGCTACATCAAAATATAATATAGTGTAGAACAGTTTCTCTCAAACACAAAGCAACAAGCAACATGCTTGTTGTTCAATTGTCTAACCAGAATGTTACTATGTACCAGCTTTACATTATAACTCATTAGGTACTTTAATTAGAAAAGTAATAATACATAGTATGCAATGCTAGATGGATTATGAGTGTGAGCTCACAGTATAAGATACCTATCTTACCTACTGCTGGGAGGCAGCTGAGTGAGAGAGATAGCCAAACAGACCAGCTCATTGCTGCAGTATGATCAGAATGTGAATGAATTCATGACTCCTTGCGTAGAGCTTTCTAAATAGTCAATAATTAGGAAGTCAGCATCCTGAAGTTCCCTAACAGTCACTTCCCTTTTATTACCTCTGTGACATGTGACTGATTGCATAGCAACTTCTGTTACATGAAAATGTACAGTGTTGTCTCTGTCTTTGTAATTCCTGATGCTATGACGTACAGTAGGATTTGGCAATTAACGGAAAATATATCAAATCTCAAATGTCTCAGCAACACTGTTGAAGACAGTAGCAGGTACATGCTTCCATCCCCTGGGCAACATCTTCAACCTCTATGGTCAGAGACCATAGTGTTATACATGTATACAGTACAGCTGTGGTCTCAACCTTTTTAATTTCAAGATCTGCCAGTTTGATATTCATTAGGCGCCACCCCAATCTACACTGTAAAATCCACAGTGTTAATTTAACTCAAAATGGACCCATAGAGGTCCATTTGTTTCCATGTGTACACTCTTAGAGTTACGGACGCGTAAGGGTCCATTTTGACCCCTGGTGGTCTCCAAACCCCATGCTAAGAACCGGTGCAGTACAGTATGGGATGGCTCAGGTTATTATCAGGTTATTAGAGGACAGAGTAGAGCAATTTGCAATGGGCCTGGTCTTCAAGATACGCAAGGAAACAGGGATACCCAATGTACCTGTCAGACTACTTCAATAATGTGAAAGATACAAACAGGCACAACACCAGAGGGAGCTCCACTGATCTCACTCAACCCAGATTCGGCACAAACATGGGGTCAAATTTGTTCTACTGCTATGCCACAAAAATGTGGAATGCCCTTCCGGCAAACATCAACAAGTGTAACTCCTTACCCTCCTTCAAAACTGCCATAAAGGAGCACCTGTCTGCAATTTGTAAATAGTCGTAAAAACATCAGAAATGCCCCCCCCCCCCTCCCCCCCCGCAATGTTTACTGTACGTTCATTGCTACTAGTGATAATTAAATGTCTTGTTTATTATTGTATATTATTGTATGTCTTTAAATGTCTTGAATACACAGGACAGGACCACATTGGAAACTTTTGTTTGTTTTATCCTTTTAACAATCATTGTAAATCGTACCTCTGTTGCAAACTGTTAATAAAGTATTCAATCAATCAATCAAAAGTATAACTGTATAATAACTGCTGAGAAACTCTGGATATACTGTATGTATATCGTTTATTTGGATCCCCAGGCCATTGGTTGCTGAGGTACCCACCCTCTATTCTGGGTCCATATAAAGTATATATAGTCTGTCTCCTCATATATTTATTATTATATTATAATTATAATATCACAGCGTTACAACTTACTTATAATAAACGTAAATGTTGTCCCCGCCCATCAACGCTGTCACTCACCGCCTCTATCCAATCGAATGCCTTCTTTTTGTTTCCCCACGCCCCCTTCCACGTCGACTTGCAACTCGCCATATTTTCAATGTAATGTCTGATGTCTCCCACTGGCTCTGAGAAAGTTGCTGCAAAAACAGGTCAAGACATTAACTTCTAGAAGTCGCGGTCGTTCCCCGAAGTGAGGAAGACTCATCCCCACCGAAACATCGGCACGTTTTCCATCCACAAGCCATTTTGTTTGATTCTTTCAGCTTCGCAACGATGAACGTGTTCAGGCTGACTGGAGATCTGTCTCATCTGGCTGCGATCATCATCCTGTTGCTCAAAATATGGAAGAGCAGGTCGTGTGCAGGTAAAGACCGTTACTGGCTCTATAGCTCTTTATTAGATCTGTTGAAAAAGATCTCTTATTAGATCGATACGATCTCTATTAGGTCTTTTAAAAAAACCGTGCAGCTAGTTAGCATCTTAGCTAGTTTGACTGGCTGAGATTTAGCATTCATTCATTCACTCATGCAAGCCGGTGGCTTATGTGATCGCTGTGAGAGTACATCATAGCAGGGACAGTTGTGACACTGTGTTAATAACCGGATGACGATGACGTATTAAAGCACTAATATGTAATACTTTAACTGTCTGACATCATCACTCCTCATATCGACACTCGATTCATATCGGCTGTTCGACTTGTTAGGTCTTGGCTCTGACGTGGCGTTCTAGAAAGTGCTACGGAAGTAGCTAAACTAGCTAATTTCATACACTGTAGTTTCATATACAGTAGTGCTCTGTTAACACATCTGTATAATATCTCTTTCAAAGGTTTTTGTTTAGTAGAGTTGAAATAAAAATGGCTTCACACACTCACACATTCGTGATGTCAACAGTGGTGTAAAGTAACTAAGTACATTTACTCAAGTACTGTACTTAAATAACAGTTTTAGGTACTTTTAGTTTATTGGAGTATTTCCACTTGTTGACTTCTACTCCACTACATCTCAGATGCAAATATTGTACTTTTACTCCACTACAATTATTTTTAAACTTTAGCCACTAGTTACTTTGTAGATTTTGGTTATTATTACAAAACACTAACCACTTAATTCAACCCTATATACATTTCAGCCATTTGAAAATAGTTGATCTACAACCTCACAATGCGTGGCGATGATAATGCTATTTTCAAAAGATTTTAATACATTTTATACATTTGAAAACGTGTGAAATGGTACATTCTGCATAAGGAGTACTTTATACTTTTGGTACTTTAATTACATTTTGATGCCAATACTTTTGCACAAGTTAATGTTGAATTCAGGACTTTTACTTAGTTGTAACAGAGTATTTCTATATTGCAGTATTGATACTTTTACTTACATACATTTACATTGTATGAACTAAAACACACCAATGGTGGTCAACATCTCATGATCTCGGGCTCTTATCTTGTCCTTCATGTTCGCCCGATTCTGAACATGCAGTTGTCGTGCAAAGTCCGAATGTCCAATTATATGAAACTGCCGCATGTGCCAGATAAAGGCATTTGCTGGCTTGTCAGAGCATGTAAATAGACTTCTGCAAGAGCACACTGGCATCTGCTCTTTCCATCAAAGCTAATGTATCAAGCGCCTAGTAGTAATAACACAGCTATGCCAGCTCCATATATTGTGCTGCTCATATATTTGTGATGGACCATCAAAGTAATGAGGGTAGCTTAAAAAGGTTTGACTCTGCGAAGATATGGTGGTTAACGGATAGTTTAATCCCCTGGCAGACTGCCATACTCATTGTTAAAACAATTGGAGTACAAAATAGTACCAACACAAGCTGTGGAATGTACCATACTCAGCACAAACCTGGGAAAATATAGAGATTGCCGAGCATCTCTGGAATATTCATTTTATTTTAACATAATGTTTATTGAAGGATTGTCACAGCTTACAGGATAAGGAACAGTGATAAAGAAACGCTTTAAGTTTTCTGAATGAAAACAATCAAACGCACAAGACAAACACAAACCCTTTCACCCCTCTCCCAAAAAATACATTGACAGTAAATGAAAAGGTACAAAGAAGAAGAGGGCGTCTCGGGAATATTCATTTGCACCTTCCTACAAATGTGCTGGTTTCTAATTTTAGTAGCTAATATCACCTTCTCATTTGCAATTATATGTCTGTGTTCCAGGCATCTCTGGAAAAAGCCAGATCCTGTTTGCTTTGGTCTTCACCACTCGCTACCTGGATCTCCTCACCTCCTTCATCTCTCTGTACAACACAAGCATGAAGGTAAAGGATGTGCTGCATCTCAACTCTTGACCATTGAAAATGTCTGCAAACTTGTCCCCATGGTTCAGACTGTGGTCATTGAACACATTGTGATGTGAATGTCCTGGAGTTATAGCTGTGGTTCTCAAACATTTTAATGTCAAAGGATCCCCATATTGATTTGTATTTGTCCACAGACCCCATCTGAAAGGATTTTGTGCTATATACCCATAAGAGAAGACTTAATAATAATACATATTAGTATTATCATTATTACATTTTTGGTAAACTTCCGATTGACTTCTGTCTTATGGTACCTAAACAGTTACTGAGAACTGACTAACCGCTCCCTGTATCTAGATGAGATTCCCTGTCATTTCAAGGACATTTGTCCTTTGGGGGCAGGGTTACTGCAGATAATATATCTCAATCACATACTGCTCTCTCCCTGAATCCAGAAAGACACTTACTGCTGAGACTTCTGTCTCCCATCCCATATTACATGATTGTTGATTTTTTATCAGTCATACCATTTCCATATGTAAGCATAACACTGTAGAATGAATAACATGAAGGCCTTCCATCCTCTACTCCTCATCAGGTGATCTACATTGGCTGTGCTTATGCCACAGTCTACCTGATCTACATGAAATTCAAGGCAACATATGATGGCAACCACGACAGCTTCAGAATTGAGTTCCTGGTTGTTCCCGTAGCGGGCCTCTCCGTTCTCATCAACCATGACTTTTCTCTGCTCGAGGTTGGTCTTCTGTTTGATCAAGGACAAAAAGTCACAGAGTTTAACCCATTAAGACCTGAGGCAAATGCCTTCTAAATCAGTAGTTCTCACGCTTTCAAGATTTTTCAAAAATGTAAAAAAAAAAGAAACAGATGTACAAGCTCGCAGCGCGGCACAAAGTGACGCGTTGTGAGCTTGTATATCTGCTATTTTTGAATACCCAACGCAAAAATCTAAAATGATACAGATGCTTTCCCGGTTTTAATGGGTCAATATTTCAGTGAACTTACCAGTATGAAAAGGCAGGGACTTATATCAAAACATAAAGCTGTGCTTGTTTTGAATAGTGAAGGTTCAATGTGTGCTGCTCACTGCAACTGCAACTTATACTTGATTGCGCACCTGTGTCACTCGCTGAAAATAGAAGGTCTACTAGTAGCTCACAATACGTCATGCTGTGTGATGTGCTGTTGTGCGCGTGTAGTTTACAATTTACAATTAGGCATTTAGCAGTGCTCTTAATCCAGAGTGATTTACAGTAAGCAAGTTAAACACAAGGTAATGCATCAAATGCATATAAATAGTAATCTAGGATCATAAGTAAACCAAGAACCTATCATCAGTCTAAACAGTATAATATAAAAAAAAAATATGATCTGTACATTGAAACTATACAAACTATAGGATGCCAGGTCAACAAATGAACCTGGCATCTGTCTACATAACATGCTATCTAAATTGCATTTTAAGCTTTGCATAAGCCTTCGTCAAGGCTAGGGCAACTGCTACACCAAATATACTGGAATGATGTGGCGCCTGAAGAGGTGAGTCTTCAGATTACGGTGGAAGATTGGGGTTCATTTACAGCACTTTCAGCGGGCGACGATGGCACGCAATAAGTTATAAATCAGGCCTAACTGGGCCTGTCAGGATTATTACATAATCACCTAATCACAATTATTTGAGAAAATCGTAATAATTCTTTGCATAATCATCATAATCGTTTACATGTTGTAAATGTTCCGTTTTCAAACATTTTCCAAAAATAGCGTGACGTGCTTCCACTATTTTTTAAACATTTTTTGAAAGTATAAAATTATTAAATGTGTCAGTTATTAAGTTATTTGTCATCTTCCCTGTGTAATTTGTGATTATGAAGCCCAGACAGAAATTTAAATTGTATTCATATGTTCCAATGTTCAATACCCAAATAAAAACACAATTAAATTGTTAATCGCAATTATTTGCGTGACAATTAATCGTCAAACTTACAGTAAATGTGTAATCGTGACAGCCCTAGGCCTAACTAACTCTCTCCCATTAGATCCTATGGACATTCTCCATCTACCTGGAGTCCGTGGCGATCCTGCCCCAACTTTTCATGATCAGCAAGACTGGTGAGGCGGAGACCATCACGACCCACTACCTGTTCTGCCTCGGCCTCTATCGAGCCCTTTATCTCTTCAACTGGATCTGGCGTTTCTATTTCGAGGGCTTCTTTGACATGATTGCCATCGTTGCCGGTGTGGTCCAGACCATCCTCTACTGCGACTTCTTCTACCTTTACGTTACCAAAGGTGGGTTCCCTCCCTGCTTCTTGCATCCATCATTGCATTCGTCCTGCAATAGGCCTACGGTATTCACATTCTTCATAGTGGTGTGGGGGTAGTGAGTTCCAATGTAGTACCACCTGTTTACACCTAAGAAACACATGAGTGGGCATACACTCATGTCCAGGTATTGGGTTAGGTAGCAATTTCTAGAGAAATAACAATACTAGCGTACACTATAACAATATTCAGGCATCTTTGAAATTGAAATGTATTTAATGATCATTGGTTTCAATCAATATATATCGTTTCTGTTTTATTACAGCACAAACATTACACTGCATTCATTCCCATATACTGTACATACATATATACACACACACACACACACACTCCCACAGGTATAGTGATGAGCACAGGTTGTAACAGTGTTACTTGGTCAAAAATATCTGATATTCGAGTTAACAGTGCGTTGCATCGTGACACGGTCGTGCGATTGGGGTATAAATTCAGCTTTAATCACATTAACTTTGTTTCAAACCTTTGCATCTCTGGATCAGTCCTGAAAGGCAAAAAGCTGAGCCTGCCAGCATAAGAACTACAGGAGGACACGGCGACTCCCAGATGACTCAGGACGCGTGGATGTGACATCATGGAATCCCGCCGAACCAGCGTAAGATGCCTGAGACAGTGCCAATGGAGGGGAGAGGGAGAGGGGGGTAAAAACACTAGTCTTCTTGATGAGTATTGATGGAACTGGTAAACGCCAACAAGCTCCAGAACTGAACAAAGATCATCCCAGGTCAACACTCAACCTTTGGATTTCCGTGTTCAACGTCTCGCCTTAAAACTTGTTTTCATTGCTGTTCAAATAGGAGAAAAGCTTTTTTCTACATGTGAGGTGTATACGCTTTTTTTTCTCTTCCTTTTTTGTATGACAAAACACACATTGTCACAAATTATGTTTGACTTCAAGAAAAGTACCTTGTTGAACTCAGTTATGAAATGCACAAATGTACAGTCTTATTAAAAGAGTGGGATAAATATTGTATGAGTGCCTGATAACGCTTTATGTCCATTTTCTTCAGACAGTATTTTACTTTATTTAAAAGAAAATTGCGTGGTAGGGATATACCTTTTTTTTGGGGTAGTGGCTCCTGAACATTTAAGTATCCTACCCATAATGCATTGTGTGAACAGCCAGAACTCAGTGGTATACCATAAAAATAGATTGGGCATTACGTTATGGATGGTTAAGTTTAGGTATGGGTTTGGTGGGGTTAAGGTCGGAGTAAGGATATGGGTTGGGGTTTTGCCAATGAGATTTCTTGACCTCCTGTATTCAAAGCTTGTAAAAAATTAGGTACTGGTTCAGGAGCCACAACCATGATTATTATTTTTTGTCTAAACAGAATTGTTTGCATATTCAGTTTTGTTACCATTAATATTATTTGGATATATAATTTGTACCCTCTCTTTGAACCTATCCATAATGGCCTACAGCTGTTCACTGATACTTTTCCTTTTTTGCCTCATTATACTGTATAGATGTAAACAAAAACACCACATTTGTATACAGGAGCAATATATCAACACTTATAGGCTGCAACTCATTTTGTACCTAGTTTAGAACCACAGCCTTTCTCTCTGCTATTGCTCCACAACAGTGAAGTGAATAACCTATGGACTATAGTAAGAACATGTTCTAGTATCATGATCCCAATCAGCAATGTAAGTTTAAACACTGCTATTAACTAGAGCACAGTAACAGTGAATAATCAATATGATTAGTTTGTAAAACTAAAGTCTGTAGATGCTGGGATGGTACGACTCCCAACAAAATGGACTGGTTGTAACATGTAATTTGACCATATTAAGTAACAAATGTTACTTAAATGTTCATTTTGTCTGACATTGTGCAGTTGCATGTCTCAAGACAGCATTCGGCGATAGTGTTCATGGTTTTTATTGGGTAGACTTAAGTTAAATGTAAAGATCATCAATCTCATTTTTAAAATGGATTTCAACACTGCTTCCAGAGAAATTATTTTAACTAGTCATTCCTTAAGAATTATTTCATCACTTTGACATGTCTGATTTTGTGCATGATATCACCTCCATTAAAAGATTTTTTTTGAAAGTCCTCTGACTGGTTTATAATGCAGGAATACTAGACGCATTGATTGCAGTTTTGTATAATATTATATTAGGAAGTTGACAATTGAAAATGTTTACGCGCTCAAACATTTGTTAAGATATGTACGATGGGTATAACGGATTCCACTCCGTACAATGAATTCAAATTTCTAGTGTCTTACAATGCTCAAGTAGAACTACTTCATCAAATGAACGCCTTTAGAATAAAATGTCAAAAGTGTAAATGCAAGTAAAAGTAGCATTTGGAGGCCTATCATCCGGTATAAAATATTCAGTTCCAATTGAGCACAATTGTCTTTGAAGGTGAACTTGGAGTGCTTTAGTATATTCTGCCAAGAATCCCCACCCCCTCCAACTGCTGGAAATAAGCCATCTGTTCACAAGTTGTACTTTAATATCTTTGGCGTCAAAAAGGATGACCTTCCTATAGCTCAGATTCTCATAAATGTTCTTTTATCAAATAAAGCCATGAGCCAAAGTGATAAGTAAACAAGTGTTGTGCATTTCAAAATGACAGGGCAGATAAATCAAGCTATCATTTTTTAAACATAGAAATGGCAGTATCATGATATGCCTTGGTTGATATGCTGTGTATACTGTTATTCCCAGTGCAATACAACAGTGGTTCTCAACCAGCTGCTGGGAGGTCAAAAGTGAGCCATGAGATCACAGCCAAAGATCACCAGTTACCCACCTGAGCCCTATTGGAGACTTTCTTGTGCTATGATTAAGTGCGCTCTGCAAGCTCATAATGCGTCACATTGCTGTGAGCCTGTAGATTGACAATTTTTGCTATTATTGAAAATCTTTGAACATTTTGCCTACCCAAAGTAGGGATGCCAGTTTCAAAGCGGTTAATTAAAATAAAAAAATTAAAACATCCATTTACAATACCTTAATATAATGAGAAGCTAGCAGATGGCCTAGTCTGGTAAGAGAAAGTGTGTGTGTGTGTGTGTGTGTGTGTGTGTGTGTGTGTGTGTGTGTGTGTGTGCGTGCGTGCGTGTGCGTGTTTGCCAGAGGCTGACCCTGCACTTTGACCTCCCGACAGAGTGTTGAGGGCAGAACAATCAACGTTCTCCCAGGAAATAAGAAAATAATTAAAACAAAGCAACTGTATCTTGTTCACAGACCTTGACGTTTCACCCTGTGTGTGTTACACACACACGCACGCACGCACGCACGCACGCACGCACGCACACACACACACACACACACACACACACACACACACACACAATGTTTCCCATCATGCAGTAGAATGGGACAGGGGCTAAATATTATATGTATTG
The DNA here is from genome assembly GCF_963454915.1 of Gymnoscopelus microlampas. Lineage (NCBI taxonomy): Eukaryota > Metazoa > Chordata > Actinopteri > Myctophiformes > Myctophidae > Gymnoscopelus > Gymnoscopelus microlampas. The sequence continues at coordinate 17,566,870 of NC_139948.1, forward strand.
CTTGACGTATTCCCTCATGTGTAACAGAAATTGAACACAATGGAAGTGTTGATAACAGGCACTGAAGACAGAACAGCGGATGATGGAGAACAAGGTCTGGCCAGAGCACACATGGCAGGGTGACAGCTTGTACTACCAACAAGAAGAACACTTAAGATAACCAGAGAGATTGGTAGCTCTGAAATGGTATGCATGACATGTTCTTATTTATGATAAGTAATTATGATAAGTTATTTCTAATAGAACTAGTGTCAGGCCGTAGCTCTGACACCAGATATTGTCAGACAGAGACACAGGGCCCTAGTTTGAAGGGTGTAGCTTGAAATGTTTGTTTTTCTGTTGTTTATTTTATTCTTACATTTTTTAAGTTTATTTAGTTTTTGTTTTCCTTCAGTTGGTTATTCTTTTGACACAGGATTTTGCCGGGTTTGGACTGCTGAAAAACAAAACATCTTTCTGTACTGTACCGCTACAGGACTAAGAAGTGAGTTGAAACGTATAGGCTCTGTGCATAACTGTAAGTCCCGGGAAACACACATAAAGATATCAATGTCATTTGCGTTTCTCGTTCAAATCTGCAACCAAGCCAATCAAATGAAGCCATGGGACACTGAACCAGATCAGGAAACAGGTATGCCGCCTTCTGGATATCAGAGCCAATTGCTGACTCCTCTCAGTTCCCCCAATGAGGCTTACAAATGAACCCTCTGCCCCCCACTAACAAACCTCTGGGATTAGGACTACCACTACACAATTCAACAGGTGCATTTCATATCTATTTATCAACCCATGTTGCCCATATCAAACTTTAAAGGCCATTATATGGCATGTTATGTTAATAATGTTAATACTGTCAATATTCAGTGTTGTGCATGAACCTCACAGGGACAAATATCTAGTTTGTGCAAACATAGGGGCAATACAAATAATTCGGCATCTGAAAATAGCCAGCTGTTCCCTTGAGAACCAGCAGAGGGAGTTCCCACATTGGAGCATTTCCTCTTTTCTGCTGTACACTACTAGTCCATACTGTTATTCAGTGCCAGTGGCAGGCAAGGATCTGTTCATGAAGATGGAGATTGGCAGTATATTACACTGAATGTTAAACATTTAAGAATAAGATCTTAAACATTTAGCTTTAACTGTTTCCACGCAACAATATTATTCAATATGAGGCACATAACTTATTCTTCTTTGCCTTGGGGAGAATCAAACAGATTCACTCTCTCACCAAATCTTGCCATTACTAAATACAAAACATTGTGATTAATGGCAAGGTTTGGTGAGAGAGTGAGAGTCTGTTAAAGTGTTAAACACGAGTGACAAAGTGTACCCTTGACTCTGCTCTTATGTAATCATATTATGAATAAGCACATTCGTACCCATTTCAGAGCTATACCAATCTCCCTTTTATGTCTACTTAACTAGAGTTCTTGTTGGTAGAAGAGCTGTCACCCTGCTGCATGTACTCTGTGGCCAGAGCTTGTTCTCCATCATGGGCTGTTCTGCCTTCAGTGCCTGTTATTATCAACACTTCAATAGGTGTTGAATCTCTGCAACACATGATGGACAACAGTAATACACACAGACATACACATAGGCCTACTACATTGCAGCAACAACCGCCTGTCACATGCAGAAGCTTATTATATAACGTCTCCTGTCTCATTTTCCTGTGCTACTTCAAAGAGGAGGTGAACAGAGGGGAGAGGGGGGTAACAAGATGGGAGGGATGGTGAGATGAAGAGAGTGTAAGCGGCACAACAAAAGAACATCTAATTTCTTTGTGTCCAGCCCTTATCTGTAATGTTTCCGGTGTGGGGAAGGTGTTAATATGGCGACACAAGGTGTCATAAACAAGAATCTAGGCATCCGTGAGATAGATATCACATTGAATGTGTCCGCTGACAGGGAATCACAGGAGAATTCCTGCTCTTCTTTTCTGTTAATCTCCCTTCCACTCCACGTGATCCGTTTTTTTCCTTCAGACACAAATGGGAATTGGCCGACAGCTCATCAATCATAGAACTGCTCCAATCTGCTGGACCGCCGTGCACTGTCTCAAGTACATTAGTGATACATGGACACAATAAGAATATCAGGCCAGACCAGAGTGAGACAACAAAGGATTGCCATAAGCTATAGTGTACTGTAACTGTATGGCTATGCTTTTAGTTTTTGGAAGAGTAGGATGGAGCCATTAACTATACATCGGAACCCACAAATGAGCATCACCTTGACAGTCAACTATTGTTGTCAACTGATGCAACTGAATAGGAACAATATCACAACCATGGACTTGGGAAATTCCATGTTTATATGCATGTGGGTATAACTCCACGCATTCGACATTCATATGGACAGCATGCAGTCTATTCCAGCCTAAGAACCTACCTGGTTCATCATTCAGACAGGTTACCTTGGGGTGCTTGAGGCCGCAGGAGCAACAGCCTGGGAGAGGGAGAGGTTGAAAATATCTGCAAATTGGATGCCATAAGGGCCTGCAGCCTCACAGATGTTCACCTTGTGTCCATCACTTCTGCTTGGAGGAGAGAGACTAAAGGGGGGAAAAGAGAGAATGCATGTCATCATGGTCAGTAGAGGGGGCTGTAGTGCAGATTTACCTCAAGTGGGTATGTGTAGTGCAAGCCTGCTGGAAAGAAATTGGGCCTCTCCCTTACTTCCTTCACAGGTCTTACCAATTACACTAATTCATTTACTTAATTGACTAATTATGCCACCAAAATATGGAATGCCCTGACAGCATCCATTAAAAATGGTTTCTTTCAAAACTAGCCTGAAAAACTATCTATCAGGAGACCACAAGGGGAGGTAAATGCAATTTCCCATAGAAAGGAGATGTCATTCACTGCTGACCCTTTTCCTTTTTCCCTTTTCTCCTTTGTACATAAATGTGTTATGTATTTGTTGATGACATGTATTATTGTGTTATTTTGTTATGCTATGTTGATGAATTGAATACATAGGACCACATGTTAGCCACAGTTATCACCTCTTGCTCAGTGTTTATCAAAATGTACATGGCTACTTTTCTTCCGCAAAAAAAGGGAAATTTGGATGTGCCATAATATTTCATCATTTTATTGTTCTGTTAAACATCTTTATGAACTTTCTTACAATTACAATTTAAGCAGATAGCATGTCATAATCCTTTGATACCAACGCTCTGATTCTGTGCAGACAGCAATTATCCCCTGTGACAGATTATGTAAACCTCCCCTGAAAAACATAAAATAACACTGATTGACAAACCACAATTCCGTGCATAGACTACTAGAAAGATCCCAACGCCATGCACCCCCCGCCTCTTGCCATGCTGATACACAGACAGCATCAACATGTGTGCAGATTGCACATGCTGCTCAACAGGCCACACAGGTCAAACCTACATTATGCACAATGTTTACTGATGCAGGTGTTGCCTCCAAGATGTTGGTATTGTCTCGGAGGACACAATTACCTGCTCCAAGATGTTTTTTATGCAGCTGTGCTGTGAACAGTTTTGCAGTTGGATTGTTCTTCACTTAGCTTATGAAGTGCTGGCATTGGTCATTGTGCTTTTCCGCCATGTTACAATAAAGCCAATAAACTTTTTCTGTTCCCAGAATGCAAATCAATACCTTTCACATTCTTGAGTTTCAGAAGTATCTTTTCCGCTTTTAGCAGGATAAGGATTCATTCTGCACATACTTTGTTTGATCCTTATAGGTATATCCCTTCTCCAGGGGAATCCAAGTTGAAAAGATCAAAAGCTGCATCAATGTTTCTCTGAACGTCCACCATGTCTCAGTGTTGGGCAGTAACTTAGCTCTAAAGAGCTAAGCTATAATAGCGTATTACCGGAGCATGATTATGTTCCAGAACTCCTGACAGCTCATTTCAATAAACACACACAGGCTTGTTGCCTATGCATTTCTGTTTCCGCCTTATTAACAAACAATGTCCCTAACCTAGCCCCTTTCCCTAACCCTAATAGGACCCTGGGAACATATACCCTGCCATGTCTTCACATCCTCTGAACTGTGGTATGGAGCTGTGTGCTGCAGAGCATCAGCTACACCGCTGCTGAAAACTTGAGCTGCAAGTTTAACCTTCATCAATTCACATAAATTAAAATAACTTTATTTCTTCCCGAGGGGAAATTCACGAGGCAGAGGCAAGCATACTAAAAAGAACATACACAGGACATAATAGACAATACATGATGGACCTACAGTGGCCACGTGACAGAGACAGTATTGTCCACAGCACATGACAAACAAACAGCAGTGACCATGGGGTTACCATGGTTAAGACTCTTCTGTCTTTCCCATTGTATGTGCACCATGTATCTTGTTTCCAAGATCCATCTCTTGACGTTTGAAAATGTTCTTGTTGGAGGTTGAAATGTACCTCCGTCCATCAGTGCAGTATTTTGGTCTCCTCTTTTTCTCACATTTAAAGTTCTTATAACAAATCTCCAGTTTGTCCACCACTGAGATGATGAAAATGCTCTTCAGTGATTTGGGAATTTCAACTGTAATGTTGATGTGGTCAATATGCGATCAGAACTTCCATCAGAACTTGTGACTCCTCCACATTGAATGTCACAGCTGCATCGCATCTATAGTATGTGTGCCTGCCGATGTTGAACTCTCATCTTGGGGAGGTGAAGTAAGGCACATCCCCCGTAACCCTAACACTATTTAAAACACCCCTCTTCAAAGTGTTGGGCACATAGCCAGGAGCGACAAGTTGGTAATCAGTTCTCTTACGCCTGACATTGCTGATCCACTGATGTCATCTTTCCTTGTCATCAAACAGAAAACTGTGAAGGCGTCATGGCCACAGCCACGCTCTATCTTCCCTATGTTGGTTTCCCTCTTCTTCGGGGCTCCCTTTGTCTCTGTGTGCGTGTGTGTGTGTGCCAGTCCTGCCGCTCACTCACCTGGGTCATGCACACCTGCCTTCAATCAGCTCCTCACCTGCCTCAGCCAACCTGTCACCCATCAGCTCATCATTATCTCTCGTGCATATTAACTCAGGCTCTTCTTCGCCCACTCATCGCTAGATTGTTGTTTCAGCTCCAGTGGTAGGGACATGCTTCAGACCAAACGTTACATCGAGTTAGGCACAGGTCATTGAAAGCAATTGTACATGTCAGTGAGGTGATAAGCAGGCACACACCAAGGGTTCATCATACATCAGATTGGATACTTCCATATATGCAGGTTACAGACTCATTCAGGTTCCGTTGGGGGATCGAGTGCAAGATTATTAACGTGCGATAGAAAAGGCTGCCATGCCTTATCGAATTTTGAGATAGAGCCACGCAATTTACATGAAACATTAAAGAAATACCTTCACTTTATATTCTATACACTTTTTAGATATAGCTATAGCATATAACTTGTAACTACTTTGCAATAAATGTCTTAATTTATAATATAAGTTAAAGAGGAATTTTGGACCACGGTTTTCTTACCTTTTCTATGATGTTATGATATTTTAATAGTTTTTTTTTGGTGAGATCTGACGTTCATAGTAGAACACTATGCAACAAAAAAAAAGAAAGTTTCGCTAGACGAGATTGAAATCTCATCTAGCGAGACTTCCTTTTTTTCCCCCGGTTGCATAATGTTCTGTCTCTATGAACGTCAGATCTAAAAAAAAAAAAAAAAAAACGATTAAAATACGCGATCTAGCGCAAGGCCTATTGGCGCACATTTTAAGCTGTGGTGGACCCGGGATGGAGTTATGAAATCTTTCTCTGTACCATTCATCCTAAGATATCATAACATCATAGGAAAGGTAAGAAAACCGTGGTCCAAAATTCCCCTTTAATATTCCTTCGTAACTGGTGACATTTTATAAGGGAGCATAATTCATTATTTTTCATAATTCATTATTCTTTATGTACCAGTATTATATTCAAAACCATTAAATCAGCTGTTGAAAGAGACTCATATTATTATTAAGAGCATCATGCAACAGAAGCATTGCTGCTTTTTGATACCATAAAAAACTAATCTTTATTCTAATTTTAAATAGTATTGTGCCCTTCAGTATTTATTCATAGCCTATATTAAGGTGCATGATAATAAAAGTGGTTTTCATCATGGATAACAAGGGATAACTGTGGGCAAAACAGTTCTTTTTGCTGACATTAGGCTACAGAATCTCTGTATAATGTAAGTCCTGCTTATTATTATGCATTGGTTCACAACGGATTTGAAGCTCATCAGGTGAGTTTGTAATGAGGGTCAGTGACCGGTCAAAAAACAAATGGAGTATTGGGTATCTATGCACGTCATAAGCCTCATGGCCTTGCTGTCAGTGTGCCTGCCTTGCTGTCAAGTGTTGTAAAAATCACAACAATGGGGGTGTGGTTATTGTATGTACAACCGGGGAACATAGCACCCAGGGAACATAGGACCCTCTGTCATTTTCCCACATAGGACCCTGAGGAAAATACCGTAGAACCCTGGAAACGGATGACCAGGGAACATAGGGAAGACCCCATTTCATCTGCGCTGCGTTTAAGCTGTTAACCTGGATTCGTTGAAAGAGAAAATGATGAACTATAAAAAAAAGGCTGAGAAGAAATTTGGAATTCAACTTGACTGGAAAAACACATTAGTACTGGTCAAGATGGCATTAAACAATACATGGCTTTGAAACAAGATACTTGCCTTTAAACTAGCATAAGTTAAAAAAAACATCCCAACCCTCGAGTTAGATGTTGATTTAGTTTACGACAACAACGTTCAATCAGTAGTATAATAACAATGTGTCCATCAGTTTAATGTCCGTCTCGTTAAATATATAACACATTATCCACCCGTCTTATATTATCTTATCTTAGCTTATCTTTTCTTATCTTAGGGAGACGAGTCAACTGAGAGGAGGTTGACCATCTGGCTCCTGGGTACCGCCAGGACAACTTGGATGGTGGTAGAAGAAGAGGGCAGACCTTTAGTAATCCCATGTGAAATCCCAGCTTCACACTGCTGATGGCTGCTCAGTTACGTGTGTTAAGTGTGTCATGCTCAGGGTCACTTTGCTATAAATCTTTTAATTTATGATACAAGTTAGTATTCAGTAGTAACTGGTGACATTTTATACATTATTTTCATAATTCATTTTTCTTTATGTACCAGTATTATATTTTAAACCATTACAAAAAAAATCAGCTATTGAAGACTCATATTATTATTAAGAACATCGCTCCTCAACATCCCACATCCTCTATACCAATAACCCTTCTAACCTCACCTTCTCTCCTCTGTCTGTGAGCTGCATTTGTGTTCGCACACATCTTTGCTTCTTAACAAGCTGTTGTTCTTGCTGTATTTCTTTTTTATTGTTAGTTACCATGTTTACATGAAACTTTAATGAAATACCTTCACTTTATATTCTATACACTTTTTAGATATGGACTGGGGGCGAACTGCTGACCTTCTGATTTCCAGGCAGACAGCCTCTCTACTCCTCCCACTGAGCTACAGTACAGGCGCCCCTGTAAATTGGAACTGAGTGTTCTGATTTGTTATGAGATTGGTGGTGGATTTCAGGAAGAGCCCCCCCCCCCTCTTAATTATTATGTGTGTCTCCCCAGTTAACATTGTGCCACTGTGGAGTCATTCAATTCCTGGGGTCAATAATAACACAGGACCCAGGTGGAAAACATCAATTCCATCACCAAGACGGCTAAACAGAGGCATCAGAGGCTGATGAAATGAAACCTGTAGCAGAAACTGATGTTCCAGTTCTGCACGGCCAACATTGAGCCCATGCATCCGCATCCATCTGGTTTGCTGCCTCTGTCATGGACAGGTGCAGACTGCAGTAGATAATTCAGTCAGCCGAGAAGATAATTGGTTGCAACCTGCGTCTTTCCAGGAACTGTACAGCACCAGGACCAAGAATTGAGCTGGATTCCTAACACCCTGGACACCTCCTCTTCCAAAATCTACCATACAGCAAATCATACTGGTCTGGCATGAACACACACCACTAAGAAAAAAAGTTATATCCCAAGGAAGTGAGGTTCACAAATGATCCCCCTGCCCCCCCCCCCCCCCCCCCCCACTAACAGAGCTCTGGGATTTAGACTACCACTACACAATTCAACCAGTGCAATATTTCATATTTATTTATCCACCCATGTTGCCCATATCTATAGGCTATTGCACATTATAATACTGTCAATATTCAGTGTAATGCACCACCAACCTCACAGAAACAAATACCTAAACTACCTGGCAATACAAAGAATTCTGATTCTCTTAAGAACCAGCAGAGGGAGATC